>NC_058386.1:25247500-25547500 GCF_018350175.1 Felis catus
CATGATATTCAGTTCCATCCCATCTACCATCACCAGGCCAAGAAATCGCAACAGGCCAAGAGGACCCCAGGCCAACATCCTGGCCTCACAAGGACTTGAGTCCCTCAGAGCTAATGAGGAAGTCTTCTCTACCCTCCACCCAAGCCAACTCCTCCTACCATGGCCACTCCCTGAACTGTCACCATGAGAAACTGCTCCTCTCTGAAATTGATAAATCCAGGACCCCACAGTGGCCATACCTTCTTTTCCCTCATGGATACTGGACATAGTGTTCTTCCTGTAGAAGATGGTCCACACAGCTTACAGGGAACTGCTTGCCTCTTGAAGACTGTAAACAAGTCAGCTTCCTATGACTAGAGGAGCTCCCATTGTTCCTTTCCCAGGCATAGTGTTTGTTACAGTTTGCTCTTATAGGCCCCTGCTTGGTTTTCCTGTTGCCAAGCGCATCTGAACATACCAGTGCTCATTTCCATCCACTTAACCCCATTCTCCAGCCTCTCAGGGAGCTGCGTTTGTGACTCCTAAACTTAGTGATGTCGTTGGTGTCACTGATCCCTGACCAGGCAGGGGCATATAAGTATCTCAGGTAGGAACATGGTCACCCTAATGACTGGACCGTCATCATGAGGGAATGTTAACTTTCTATTCGACTTTAACATTATAGAAAAATTAATAAGAGTTTTAATACAAAACATTACCTTGTCTAGGGGTCAGTGCTCTAGGTTCTCTGATTCTAGCCTTACATTTTCTTTGAGCTCATTTACATGACTTTGTTAGTTGTAGGTCACTGGTAGACATGCTCAGTGTTCAGGAGAGGTTCAAGTATCCCCTCTCATGTCGTAATAAAACCAGATTTACATCATCTCTTTACCTAATCATTTCAGTACTCTTGATCAACATTCCAGTCTATATTCTTTGGATTCCTTTTTAAACCTGTTATGATACCTCTCCATTCAGTCATGAGTTGAATTAGATCTTGTAACAGGTGTTCATTTCATATCTGTGTGAGTGTCATGACTCTATCCTGTTTGAAAAATATCTTTTAACTGTTTGGAAGTTGCAACAAGATGTCCAATAGATTCACTTGACAGAGCCAGGTAAACTTCCATGACAGAGAGGTGCACTTTATATGTGGTTGAAGCCCAGATGTGCTTTTCTGGGCTCTCATTAGGTGAATCCAAAGCACCAAGAGAATATTGTTGACTCTGTTTTTCTGGTTTTAATTTTCCTCTCTACTAGTTTTGTGTCTTTGTTTCCTGTGGTTCATTTACAGCCAATAAGTTATTACCCACTGTTGGCAGCAGTGATTGGGAACTTGATTTTAAGGTCTGACAATTTGGAGATTCCTTTAAATGGATTAATGGTATATAGAAATCTAATCTCTGTTGAGTGAGATACAACAAAAAATCTGGTTTGTTAGTCTTTTTTTGTCACTTTTTGAGCTGAAATGAGTGGAGAAAGTCATGCTGTCTGGGAGGAGAATATCTCTTTCATTTGGACCAGTTTTTCTGTTCTGCTGTTGACTCTTGTCCCATTGTTGAAATTGTAGAATTGAAGTTATAAGCTATGTTTTACTGTCTATGCATCTGTTACTCAGAAATATCTTCACCTGTGGTTGTGTGAGTGGATAATGTTGTCCTACTTCCAGGTGATATTAATCTATTTGTAAAGTCCTATCAGTTAGGGGAGCCAATTCTGATTGGCATGTTGAAATACTTGCTTATATCAATTGAATTTTCCTAAAATTCCCTGAAAATAAGGAAATTGAACCACTGATCCTTTAAGTATACTGATTTAAAAAACATGTTCTCCAAAAAACCAACTCAGAACCATTTTGAGAATTCAAATTAATATGACTTAGGTAAAGTAGTTGGAAAATAAGTTTAGTCTTTAGCATTTAATAAAAACAGCTATACCTTCTCCAATTTGTCGGTGTTAGCATAGTATCAGTATCATACAAGCATACTTTTTTTCCCCTACTTGGGTATGTTTTTCCTAAAAGTATACAGCTTAACTGATCACATAAATTAGTTATTACTTCTAGGTATTGTTTAACATTATGAAAAATGTAAATATTTGGCCCACCTGAGTCATTTGTCTGACAATCTTTTACTTTCACGGTAATTATGTTTAGGAATATGTCAGCTTGAAGAGAATTTCCAAGATGTTTAGATAACTCTTGACAGATACTATATTGAGTTAATTGATGGTCATTCTTTGGATAACTAGGTCATTTATATGTCAGAATACTGAAGAATTGAATGTTTAGCATACTTTTGAGTTTATATACTTTTGCTCCTTGTATATGCTACAGGAAGCTACATATTTGGTTTTGTCATTGAACATGTCCTTGCCATGTCCAAAATTGTATGAGAGAACTGTGCTGTTGTGCAAAGCTGGATTATGTGTATTCTGAGTTGTGCTAGTCCAGCAGAAATGATGGACTATTCACATTTATCACCATCTTGTTTTCCTTGTGAAATAGAAGTGACTTTGCATAAAAGTTATAATTAATAGATGACTGTGAGGGGTGCCTGGGTGGCCCATTCAGTTAAGTGTCCAACTTGGGCTCAGGTCATGATCTCACACTTCGTGGGTTTGAGCCACATGTCAGGCTGTGTGCTGACAGTGCAGAGCCTGGAGCCTGCTTCTGGTTCTGTGTCTCCCTCTCTACCCTTCCCCACTCACACTCTTCCTCTCTCTGTCTCAAAAATCAATAAACGTTAAAAAAAGTTTCTTTTTAATTAAAGACAAAATAGATGACTGTGAGACTACTCATGTGAGAGTACTAGGAATCTCAAGATAATAAGATAATAATGTTTTGGTTAAGGAAAAAGAGGTAATTTGCTTCTGTCTTGAAATAAAATGACTTTTGTTCCAGAACAAGAAAGAGCATGGTAAAGGACTACACTGGGCATATTGATAGATCTGTAGAACACTCATGGAAATAGAATCTGAAAAGGAGAATAAATTTTTGTTAAAATTTTACCAAAGCTGGCCCAGTTTGTGATGGATCTTCTCACAAGATTATTAAAAAAAGCTGTGGCTCCTTTGAATCAAATGTTTTAGTCATGCACACTCAGAATTTGGTTTCCTTTCTATGAAAATCACAAAGTTTCCTTATTTTTCTGCTCTTAGTTGTAAAAGTTTTAAAAGGTTGGAAAAGTTTGTTCTTCACCTTAGAGGCTTGTTTACCCAATAGCAGAGTTTCTATATCCCACGAGAATGACTTTTCCATGCCCTTGATTATTCTCCTTAAAGTAAAAGAAGTAATAAATGTTCTTCATTTCTGAAAGTGTTAAGGATTTTTATGTAAATATTGTGTTGTCACTTTAATAAGCAGCTAAGTCACAGTCATTCATGTTCTCAACTACCCATGATGATTCTTGTCTGAAGTGCTCAAATCTCCTGTCAAACTTTGATTTTTGCCTTCCTCAAATCAAATTCTGATTGAAAAAATGCAATAAAAAATATGAAACTTCCACATAGGTTTATTTGTTATGTTACTATTGATGAGCTTCATAATTGTCAGGTCAAAAGAGGTGCTACTTAGTACATCTAAGGACCAGTCTGAATTCATATGTGTCATGAAATCATCATTTGCGAATGAATGAGAATGGACAGTATCTAAAAATATGCTAAAGGTATACAAATGATTGAACGTGGCACTGTCAACCCCTTCCCTCTTTCAGACTTCTTCAGGTAGCTGACGTAATGTGTCTTGTAAGTGTCTCTTATGGACTGAGGATCAAGGTCAATCAAGGTCAATCTATATTTGAAATGTTAGTAAAGCTTTAATTTAAAAAAAATTTAATGTTTATTTTTGAGAGAGAGAGAGAGAGAGAGAGAGAGAGAGAGAGAGAGAGAGAGCGCCAGAGCTCGAGCAGGGGAGGGACAGAGAGAGAGGGAGATATAAAATCCAAAGCAGACTCCAGGCTCCAAGCTGTCAGCACAGAGCCAAACATGGGGCTTGAACTCACGAACTGTGAGATCATGACCTGAGCCGAAGTTGAATGCTTAACTGACTGAGCCACCCAGGTGCCCCTAAAGCTTTAATTTTTTTAAATAAAAATGAATGAAATAAAAATATTCCTAATACTTTTTTTCTTATATTCCAATAGATTGGCTTGCATGCCTCATTTTCATAAGTCAGTGGAATAAATTGCTACTTTTGTATACTCACTTTTTACTTTATGGTGGTAGCAAATTATTAAGAGTTGCCATTGTAATAGAAGTGTATATAGCATGTAAGTCATTTTTTAATATTCCAGCAACCCAAACATGCCAGGCCATAAAATCAAACTGAAAATGAAAATGGAAAATGTGGCTTTTGAACATTCAAAGTCACAAGCCTTCCTTTCAGAGATGTCACTGGTTACCTATCATATTCCCCAACTTTGTTTTTCTTACAAAACCTTTCATTTATTCAAGATCCACCTTCTTCTTCTTCTTCTCTTTCCTCTCCTCCTCTTCCTCCCTCCTCTTCTCCTCCTCCTTTTTCTTCTTCTTCTTCTCCTTTTTCTCCCTCTTCTCCTCTTCATCCCCTTCCTCTTCTTCCCGTTCCTCCTCTTCCTCCTCCTCCTCCTTCTGCTGCTTCTGCTGCTGCTTCTTCTTCTTCTTCTTCTTCTTCTTCTTTTTTTAAGATTCACTGTCTTCTGATTGACCAGGTGCTGTGAGGACAAACTGACTCATCTTCCCCCCTAGGCCAAAATGTCTAAGTTAACCATGACAGACTCATTCCCCATGTCTGTGATTCATTTTGGAATGGGTACATATTACAAGGTGGCTGATGAGTTGAGAGACATAGACTTTTGGGGAAGGATGCATCTGTGAAAAACGTTATTAAATCTTGAAAAACATATACATTAAAGAAAGAGAAAGGTATCTTTTCCTCTTTTGTACATTGTCCAAAGGATATGATGCACGGAGATGCAGTAGCCATCTGGGAGGCAAGCTAACAGGTGAATAAGGCCAAAGATAGCAGAGTGGACTTAGAGTTATGCATGTTAATAACTCCCCCTTATTTTTTTAGTGGTTGAGTTAAAGTTTTCTTATTCTTATAATTTATAACCTGCTAACAGATAACAGACAAGTTTGCTTGTCTAGTTTTCCCACACATAGAACTTTCAAACCATGAAATGTTAAGATTAATGTCAAGTAAGAGACTATAAAAAAGCAGCAGATGACAGCAGGAGATGTCAAAGCTGACAGGCTACCTATAAAGGAAGGTGAGGCTAAACAGGCAAAGAGCTGGGAGACATAGAATTCTATCAAAATACACAAAATTATGTATTTTAATTATGATGACTTTGAGACATTAAGAGAAAAGTTAAATTACCCTTTCTATATACAAACTGGGAAGTTTATATGTTGAAAAGACTTTCATCAAAAAAATCTTAAAACATAATAAATGTTGTTTGAACGGGGAGGTTATGTAGAATGTTGATTGGCAAGATATTCTTCATTTCCCAACATCTAGCACAGAGAAAGGCATGGAAGGGATAGTTAAACATTTGTTAAATGAATAAATAAATGGATATAGAGGACAGATGATATATAATTACAGCCCAATCGCATTTTGTGTGTTTCCATAACTCATCTGACATATAAATGATCACTTCTTTCCCCTCTTAATTTTCCATGAAGTTTATCCCCTCAATCTATCTTTTTTGGGTATTTAAGAAAAAAAATTGCAAAAGACTTTTGAAGGTTTTCCACTATGCATTATACATAGAAATGCACCTACAAAATTTTGAATTTCTTGCCAAATTTCATTCATGTAGCAAGATGGGATTTCAGGGTCAAAATGAAAGGCTAACAATGGGAAAAAGGTGTTGATAAGTCAATTCATATCACTGGTGCACAGAATGAGAAATAACGGGGAGCAATTCTAATGGGCAGGCATTAAGGGGGTAAAATGTCCGTAGAATGATTTACAAGCAATAAAAAAATTGACTAGAATTTGGTTTGCTTTTTACTGTCACCATGCACCAGCAAGTCTAAACAATGTGATAAAATATTTCTTCACCCCAAAATATTTTGCTGGTCTAATTTTAAACAATTGATGTGCCTATTTATGAGTTTATAAGCTTCAAGTTAACACATTTTTATTACTTATCCTTGAATAAACATTTAATTCTGCATAGCAGTTAACTCAAAGCCCTCCGAATTACACAGTAGGTCCCCAGCATACGGTCTCAGCTGCAATGCAGTTATTTCTAGAGTAAACTGATAATAGTTTGGAGTCATTTGAGTTGACTTTGGAAAAAGTTGGTGCCTCCACCCCAAGTGGTGCTTGATATTTCTTTATTTAAACAGGTGATTTGATATAAACAATGATGGCACAGTGACTGTAAAGATGAATAAATACAACTTGAGTTACTTCAGTGTTGACATTGTATGTGACCCCTTAGGGTTTTTATTTGTGTTTAAAATTTAAAACAATGAAGGGTGAACTACAGGGAATAATATTTTTGTCTGCGTTTTACACATGAGCTATGTTACTAAATTTGAAAAATACCTTTAAAATCGAAATTTACTTTTCCTTATTGTTTTGAAACTAAGGAATAAGCCCAGAGTTTAAGGAGTATTACTGATTATTAGATGATTTTTACTAACATGAATCTTATCAAATAAAAGAAGGGGGTGTTAAAATAGGAGCCATTTCAGGAATCAAATACCCTACTTACTCTACCTTCTATGTAACATGCACACTGCTATGGCATGAATTATTCCTAATTATCATGGAAGTCATGATAATGAAACATCAAATAAGCCACTGCTACAATTTTCCAGTCTCCACAGATCAGTTTGGGAACCAGCAAAAGGGTCGCAACGAGCCTCACCAAATATAGAAAATCTTTCAATTAGTCATGCCCCTGCAATTAAATTGCAACTATAAGTCTCTCTGCTTGTTCATTTTCTGTCTTGAAATGATTGTATTCAAGATCAAATATGCATAAGCATTTACTTGGTGGAAGACAACATGGATAGGTTAATGACATGACATCAAATATGTGTTCCCTGAAGAAATTAATTCTCCGGGTGATGTTATTAATGTTAAGCTTCTTGGAGGCATTTTTTATTCTGCTTGTAAACTGTACCCTGTCATCATACTTCCTGGCAACATCTCACAGGAGTCCATGTTTCTTCTTCGTGAGACATTTCTCTGGGCCTTAGTGAATCCACACTCTTTCTGTTTTTCTGGCTTTTCTGTTTCCTTTGCTGCCTCCTATTTCTCTTACTGTTCTTTCCATGTGAAAGTTTGTTGTGACTGTAACCTAGACTCTTTCCTCGTCTCATTTTATATTCTTGTCATAGATATTCCCACACATGTTCTTGACTTCAGTCACCATTGATGAGTGAATAGCTTCAAAATCTGTATCTCCAGTTTTTCTGTGAGTTCTATGTAGCCACTCCCAGCTGGAGATCTCTGTCTGACTGTGTCAGGGACACCTCAAACTCAACCTTTCTATTTCAGTTTCTGTTGTTTCGTAAATATAGTAGCCAGAACAGTAAAGATCTGTAATATTTTAGAATTCTGTGCATTAACTGGGTGGATTTTCTGTTCCACTTGGTGTCGGCTGTAGGGTTGTATAGCTGCTTTTAGCTGGAGGCTAGGCTGGCCTAGAAGGCCTAAGATGGCTCCCCTCCCACTTTGTGCCTCTTCCTCAAGGACCCCTCCATGTGGCCTCTCTCTTCAAGAGAGAGATTCAACTTCCTTATAGCGTGGCTGTTGGGTTCCATGAAGGCAAGGTAGAAGTTGCCAGGCCTCCTAAGTGCTGGGCCCAGAACTAGCACAAATCAGAGAAGCCTATTGCTTTAGCCAAATGCAAGTACCTATAAAAACATTCTTACTGTTTTAGAGATAGAGTAGCCATTGCCACGGTCAACCAAAGTTTCCAAAGAAAGGAAGGAAGGAAAATAATCTTCAGTCCACGTCTCAAAATAAGAGGAACAAATATTTGGCAATAGGAATCATTGATACACTATGGTATATTAACTTTATTAGTGTTGGGAGTGAGAGCTGCTTGTCAGTAATCACACTGCTACGGATCAAGAAAGGCACAGTGGGAAAAAAAATTACATACACATTATAATTACCCAAATAGTTTTTTTCCTTGGGCTGCCAAGTTCAAAGTATTATTGGTTTCCCATAATTTCTGCTAATACCTTTGAAATCATGGTTTGGTTGACTTAACCCTCTCCCTCCACATGAATTCAGTCATTTATCAGGTCTTACAGAGTCTCCATTTGTGTGATTTCTCCCATCAAGTAGTCCACTGACATTTTCTCCACCATTATCCTGCTCTATTTTCTTTCTACCTCAAATCTTAGGTATTATGGAAATCTCATAACTGCCTACCCTGGCATAATCTTGCCCTGAGTCAAGCCATTTTATACATTAAAGTAATTACATGGATCCCATTGCCTGCCCGATACAGTCCAAACATTTTAGCGTGGCACTGAGTGTCCTCTTCAAGTTGTTGCTGCCACATTATTCCTAGCTTTCTCATACATAAACTCTCCCTGCTAGCCAGCTGGATAGGTTTCCTCCTCGTAATTGGCCAAGCTGTTCCTCACCTGAACTGTTCCTCCTGCCTATCAATTTTCTCAAAATCTCCTTTTTTTTTTTTTTTTTTTTTTTTTTTTTGAGTTTTGGTGTAAGTCCCATCTTACATCTCTCTGGACTACTCCAGCCCTTGATCTTCTCAGCCATCAGTGTTCCTCTTGAAATCAGAGCCAGTTGACCTTTCATCTAAATCAACTTACTATTTTTTTAGTTTCACATACCTCAAATTAGATAATATTGTCTTCTGAGACAGAACAATATTTTGAGCCCTCATTAACTGATGGAGAATAGATGCTCAACTTTTTTGAACTTTTGAGGAATAAATAAATTAGTAGTCTCAGATTATGTATCCACTTTATAAAGATCCACTCTCTGCCACTGAATTTATTGTAAATCAAAGAAACAGCGTAAGAACCTGATTTAAGGAAGATTCGGGGACAGAGCAACTCTGGGATCTCCAGTCTCCTCAGGGACTGACTACCAGGATGGATGAAATCCTAATTTTTCATTTTTCTGTTACACTCTGTTTATAAGAGTTAAATTGGAAGAAAGAGTCTGATTGTCACAGCAGGAACCATGTATTCTCTTGTCTTGAAGTGTATGGGTGGTGAATCCAAAGTGAACTTGATTGACCTCACGTTAAGACTTTATGGAGTGAGTGAGAGTTAATTTTCCAAAGCACACTTGGGGAGCTGTTACCAGAAAAGAGGGGAGCAAATTTTGGGCAAGCATCTAATTCTTCCTTTATATCAAATCATATGAGGTATCTATATTAAATACATTCAGAGCCAAAAGTGATAGAGCTGACCTTAGAAAGCAAGGGTGTTTAATGATTTGGTTAGGATGATTGGAGGTGGGGGCAGAGGAACAATTTAAAAGACCGTTGGGACCTCTTTTAAAATTTTGATCATGGCCAGAATTACTTCCCCAAATACATTATTTCTGATAAATAAGAAATTGGCATTTCAAACATTTTGTGTGTTAAATTATTTTTTATCTTTATGTGAAATCTCTAAGAAAGTTCTAGAAAGTCAAACATTAGTTAATATGTGGAAAACAGAAAAGGATCCAATGCTTTCCAGCCAAAGGATAGCTCCCCATAATGTTGAAATCAGAGCAAGAGGTCATTATTTTACTGTCACCCCAATTTACTTAATGTTGCAGTAGAACAGTGGCTAAGTAATATGTTTTAGTCAATGGGTCACTTTGAGATACTGATGACAGCCACAGTATTCTTTCCTAAAACATACATTTGCACAGATACACACAATATTAGAGGATTTATATGTCCCTGAAGCCCATCTATGGATGTCAAATTTAGGACCTTTTTATTATTGTGTACACACACACACACACACACAACACACACACACACACACACAATACAAGGGCACAGAAAAGAGATACCTTTCTTTGATGAGAATACATACTTTTTACTTTTGGTCAGATTTCTCTAAGTTATCTCCTAGCCAATACTTGGTTCCATCCCTATGTTATATAGCAGCAAATGTCACTAACATGGAACCGGAATGCAGATCCCAGACTCTGTCCCTTCTCTATCCAACTCCCTTCTGTGGTATATATTTTAAAAAAAACATCTCTAGTAAGTTTCTGAGACTTCTTCATAATTCAGTTGTGCACTTTACCAACAGTGATCTTTAATTACTACTTAAGAATTCATTTTTGAATCAGAAATATTTAGGGAACTTAATATAATTATACCTTAGTATAATTGACACACAGCATTTTATTAATTTCAGGTGTCCAACATGATGATATGACATTTGTATACCTTGTGATAGAATCACAATAAGTATTTTCTGTCTGTCAATATACAAAGTTATAAAATTTTTTTCTTGTGCTGAGAACTTTCAGTTTTTGCTTTCTTAGCAACTTTCAAGTTTGCAATACAGTATTATTGACTATAGTCCCCATGCTGTGCATTACATCCCCATGACTTATTTATTTTATAACTGGAAGTTTGTATGTCTTGACCCCCTTAACCTGTTTTGCTTACCCCCCAATACCTCTCCCCTCTGGCAACCACCAATCTGTTTTCCGTATCTATGAGTTTGGTTTTGTTTTGTTTATTTTGTTTGTTACATTATACATATAAATGAAATCATACAGTATTTGTCTTTCTCTGTCTGGCTTATTTCACTTAACATAATATTATCAAGATCCATTCTTGTTGCAAATGGCAAGGTTTCATTCTTTTTTACGGCTGAGTAGTATTCCATTGTGTGTATGTACCACATATTCTTTATCCATTCATCCATTGATGGACACTTAGGTTGTCTCCTTGTCTTGGCTACTGTCAATAATGCTACCATGAACATAGGGGTGCATGTATCTTTTTGAATTAGTGTTTGTTTTCTTTGGATAAATACGCAGAAGTGAAATGTGGTAGTTCTGTTTTTCATTTTTTGAAGAACCTCCATACATTTTTCCCTAGTGGGTGCACCCATTTACATTCCCATCAACAGTGCACAAGGGTTCCATTTCTCCACATTTTCGCCAACACTTGTTGTTTCTTGTCTTTTTGGTAATAGCCGTTCTGACAGGTATGAGACGATAACTCACTGTGGTTTTGATTTGCATTTCCTTCATGATTAGTGATATTCAGCATTTTTTTCGTATGCCTATTGGCCATCTGTACGTATTCTTTGGAAAAAATGTTTATTTACATCCTCTTCCTGGTTTTTAATCAGATTGGTTTTTTTGATATTGAGTTGTATGAGTTTCTAATATACTTTGGATATTAACCCCTTAGTGGATATATAATATACAATTGTCTTCTTTCATTCATTAGATTGCCTTTTCACTTTGTTGATGGTTTCCTTCACTGTGCACAAGCTTTTTAGCTTGATGTAGTCCCATTTGTTTATTCTTCCTGTTGTTGCCCTTGCCTTTGGAGTCAGATCCAAAAACCATCGCCAAGGGCAATGTCAAGGAGCTTGCTGCCTATGTTTTCTTCTAGGATTTTTGCGGTTTTTGGTCTTACATTCACGTTTCATCCATCTTGAATTAATTTTTGTGTATGGCATAAGATAGTGGTCCAGTTTCATTCTTTTGCATGTGGCTGTTCAGTATCCCAGGATTGTTTATTGAACAGACTTTAATATAGTGTTTAAAAAAATTTTGGTGACATACAACCAAATACTTTTTCTCTCTGCTTACTTCATAATTCTAGTTTGAGTGATTCATTATTCATTAGTCATGTATTTATTTACTGAGAACTTAGTGTATGTCAGAAACTGCACTTGGCGCTGAGAATATGCAGATGAATAAGACACACTAGGTTCCTGCCTTCAGTGAATGGGTATTCTTAATATACTGGCTTTTCAATTCACCATATACCTCTGTTACTTTGACCATCTTAAACCTAATGTTAACCGGCTTAAAATTTCTGTTACTCATTCCTTCTGAACTGGATCTTCTAAATCAGCAGTATCAAATAGAAATATAATGCTAGCCATAATATGTGATTTTAAATATACTAGTAGTCACATTAAAATAAAAGTAAAAAGAAACATGTGAAATTAATTTTAGTAATATGTTTTGTCCAGCCAAGTAGTTCCAAAATATTGTCTTTTCAATACGTAATCATCATGAAAATTTATTCACGAGATATTTTTATAGTCCTATTTGTACTGAGCCTTCAAAATCCAGCCACATTTCAAGGGCTCAATAGCCACATGTGGCTAATAACTACCCTGTTGGATAGGCCACAGTGTTCGACTCTACCTACGTGCTCTTCTTCCTCTGAGGCCTTCAGTTTCTCAGCATTTCTTATGCAGGTCTGTTTGGTTCTTTGCATTGTGTCTTAAAATTTCAATACCTATTCTCTCTTTTCTTTCTCTCTCCAAACTGCTTAATCATATCCTTATGTGTAACAAAAGAAGAAAGAAAGAAAGAAAGGAAAGGAAAGAGAAGGGAAGGGAAGGGAAGGGAAGGGAAGGGAAGGGAAGGGAAGGGAAGGGAAGGGAAGGAAAAGAAAGACCACTACCATGAACTGTCTGCCAGGGAAGGCATTGAAGGTTCATAAATTCAACAATGACAAACAAAAAAGTTTGCTATAAATGATAGAGCTGAAAGGGATCATGAGCTTCAGTCAGGGAAACTTTGGATATGAAAGGACCTGAACAGTCAACAGTGACTGATTTTTAAAATACTATGTTAGTGTGTTACTGACCACTTATTTGTCATCTGTTGTACTCAGAATTAGGGCCAAGGAGCTTCTAAGAGATTTAACTCACACGGAATAATTACACCAGCTACCAAATTCACACATACAGTTCCAATGGTCTACTTACCTTATTTGCTCAACTTCCAGCTCTTAGGCAAACTGTCAGATTCTCAAGGTAATATCTGTGAACCAGATGAAAGTCTGGTATGCACAAATCCCTATTGTGACAGCTCCCTTTGGTGCTTATATGGCCTAATGAAGTGGAAATAAGGATGAAAGATTTCAAGATTTTGAAAAGTCGTTTTGACTATTTAAAAAGTCATTATTCCAAAATGATTTGTTTTATAGCATTTAGAGTTTAAAAAACTAAATAAAATTCTAGAAACTAGCTCACTTAGAGTTCTTCTGCAGATTCTGAATAGGAAATACTTGTTAACTGAGATAAAGAGAGACAGTGAGTCACATTTTCTTTCTTTAGTAAAAAAAAAGTCAAACATAAAATAGACTCACCTCTTTTATTTACACATGAAGTTAATATTACTGTATGGTATAGTTTTCCATGCAACTAGGAAAGGAACAAAAAAGTGCATTGTTTGCTTTGAAAGCTGTCTGAACAAATATGTGGTATTCTTCTGAGCAGAGAATGATGTCTGCACAGCAAAAAGAGCTATTCTAAACAAGAATAAATGAGAATAGATTATGTCTATTATTTAAGTTGATGGGAAATTTTTTTAGAAAACAAATGAAATATTTTCTCAAGAATATTCTGTACAATAACCTCATTTTCAAAGTTCTCAGAATTCCAATGTACTTGGTGGAGTATGCACATACAGGTGGGCACAAACACACAAAAGTGGCATGGACTGAGTTAATCAGTACCTCCAAACATCTGTAGACTGACTGTGTGGTTATTTTTTTTAATGAGTGGTAAAAAAAATAGAAGCATGTTTACAAAAAGCACATATTATATAACTGCTCTAAATGTGAGTATCTGCACAAGGGAGTAAATAGGAATAGCCTTGTCAATGCAAATTTAATTCTCCTGCCAGAGAGGGGAAAAAATGTGGTATGGCTTTGCTTGATATGATTTTCCAAGGAGTTATGCTATATGGTTTAATAGACCACCATTTCCAAAAGTACATACTGTTTATAACTCTTATTTTCTGAGCTGTTTGCACAGAGCCCAATGTGGAGCCCGAACCCATGAACAGTGAGATCATGACCTGAGCTGAAGTCGGATGCTTAATCAACTGAGCCACCCAGGCGCCCCCATACTACTTATAAATCTTAAGAATCAGAAAGTTTTTCAATCCAAATGAAGTTGAAGAACAACAAATTAATAAACCTAAATACTATATATACAAAGTGTTATGTAGCATAGCATTTTAATCATACAAAAATGACATGAATATATTTTTGTTTGTCCCTCATAGTGAAAGCACTGCTTGGGGATGGAAGTGTGGAGAGGGAGGTTCTGGGAGGGTTCTTCAAGTAGACATGGGGTGTGGGAGCCTAGGAATATATTGTTCCAACATCCTATTTCTGCGTTTGTTCTCACTGCTAGATTATAGGCAATGCATGGTGTGCCTTGAATGGATGGGTGTTAAGGGGGGCCCTCCAGCGAGTGAGGCTCATTGGAGTTTGCAGAGACCATCAAATCCTGGAGACCACACGCTCAGTTCTAGTAGGAACAGGAAACAGGGTCCCTACAAAAGTATCATTGTGGATACTAGAGCATGTGAGTAAACTCATTTTTGTAAGTGAGGCCATAGCGGTCAGGGTGTCAACATTGCTCTGGGACAGAGGCAAGTCAGAAATAAATTTTCTGGGATACTGCTTTTGGAGCAAAGAGGAGCAAAGAGTCTTCAAAATTTCTGGTCTGTTTCTAAACTCTAGTACAGCTAGCAGTGTTCGTGGTGCACTGTGTTGTTATGCCAATTGAGGATCCCTAGAGGCCCATCAAAGCCCTGATTTGGAGACAACAGAATGAATGGGCATAACTAGAGGATCCAAGACAGATTTTTCAGGGAAGCCTGGCACAGGGAGTGGATGTGCAGTAGGAAAATCCAGTCCAGACTCCCTGACAGGTGTGCTTGCCATAGGAGGTGATGCTGGGGAACTCTGTTGAGGGTGGCAATATCCAAACTAGGCCTTAGGTGGAAAATTACTTGAAAGGATAAGAGACCCATTGCTTTTATCACATATACCTGGACTGTTATAAGAGCTTCGTGTCTGATTTCTTCCTAGACCACCTGTGTCTCCCTTTGCAACTCTGTCCTATGAGATTACTCATTCACTGGATAACTATTTAGTGGTCACCTATATATCAGGCACTATTCTATATTTTCCTAATACAACAGTAAGAATAAGTCTCTGTCCTCATAGAGCCGCCACTTTAAGCAATCCCATTAAAGTGGGAGAACTGTCATAGGGTAGATAGGTGCATGTAGCAGAGACTTTCTAGTATCTGATTATCATTTTTTTAGAGATGCCAGGATTGATCAGTGGCTTCAGGCAGTGACAACCTGATCTTTGCATTGCAAAAGCCTCCACCAGCCTAATGATCCCTAGGATTTAAAGGTTCTAGATAATGGTTGCTTAAGACTTACTCAGAGTTTCCTTCCATTCATGGATAGAGCAAACATGTATTCAGTTTATGTGAAATACTAGGGACTATGTGGGTGCTAGAGGCATAAAAGTAAATGAGTCAAGGTACATGTAGAAAAGACAGATAAATGAATGACTTCAGTGCAATATGAAACATGTGCATGGGCCAGATATGGAGTCCTCTGGGAACACAGAACAAGTAAGGTTCCTAATGATGGAAATCTCTTGCAGTCAAGGTGGAATTCCTTTAGGTCAGGAGCTCTTAGTTGTTATACATTATCAATCAGTCACCATCCACCCAGGAAACTGAACTGGGCAGCTTGAATTCCTGCCTCAAAGCCAGCCCCCAAAGAAACTTTCATTAGAGGCCTGATACATCAGACTGTCCGGATTCATCTAGCTGGCTCTATCATTTTTTTTTAAACTAAAGTTCACATATCTGCAATGGACAACTGTGCTTTGCTCTTGTGAAAAACAGATCAGGATGCTCCAAGATTATGCACTAGTGGCTTTATTTCTATAGACTTCCTAGAATTGTTTACATCAGTAATTTAAGGAAGAATATTCCAGGTAGTCCACTTTACCCCCTAGATCCCCCTAATATAGCATTTTCAGTTAATGAACTGTTGTTTCTTACCACTCCCAACATTGAGGTTTGACCAAAGGAAATGAGTTTTCATAGGAGAATTGTGTTTCCTGGAGCACCTGGGTGGCTTTGTCTGTTAGGTATTCGTTGGACTCTTAATTTTGACTCAGGTCATCTCAGAGTTCTAGAGATCGAGCCCCGCATTGGGCTCTGTGCTGACAGCGTGGAGCCTGCTTGGGATTCTCTCTCTCCCTCTCTCTATACCCATCCCCAGTGCCCTTTCTCTCTCTCTCAAAATAAATAAATGAACTTAAAAAAAAAAAAAGAATGTTATTGCCTGCTGTTGGTTCAGCTGCACTGCAAAGCACAGATTCTGCAAATTGCAAATAATATCCACTCTTTCAACCCAAAAAGAAGCCCTACTTTTCCATTGGATCTTATATTCTAGAGTCAGCCATTTACTTAATCTTTAAAAAAACACTACAAGAGAATACTGAATGTTTTATCAGAAATACAGCAATACTCAAAATGTTACTTAACCTATAACAGGAAATGCCAGAAGAATTCATAACTATCCCTGAAATTATCTTCTTAGGGTTTTAACATTAAATTGTTTTAAAATGCTGATTATCCATTAAGTTTCCACCCCTGCCCCAAGCAATCAGCAATTGATTTTGTTGCATGCTGGGTAGATTATAAACAACGGAAATTTGTTTCTCACGGTTCTGGAGCCTGGAAGTCCTAGATCAGGGCACCAGTATGGTTGGGTGAGGCTTCTTTGCACTACAAACCTCTGGCTATGTCCTCACATGATGGAAGGGACAAGGGAATTCTCTCAAATATCTTTTTCATGAGGCCATTAATCTCATTCATGAGCGTTCTGCCCTCACCACCTGATAGCCACCCAAAGCTCTATCTCCTACTACAATCCCATTAGGCATTAAGATTTTAATGTATGACTTCTGGAAGGACACAAACATTCAGACCATAGCACTGGGTCTGTATCCTATGTCACATGGTACTTTAAAATATTTTACTTCTGGTAAAGATAATATTTTTTCCAAATATTGTAGGTGGATTAGTTTCTTGTGACTGCTGTAACAAATTACCACAAACATGATGGTGTAAAAAAATGCACGTTTATTCACTTTCAATTCTAGAGGGCAGAAGTTCAGAATCAGTTTCACTGGACCAAAGTCAAAGTGTCAGCAGGGCTGTCCTTCATCTGGAGACTCTAGGGGAGAATCAGTTTCTTGCTTTATCTAAGTCTAGAGCTGCATTCCTTCATTCCGTAGCCCTGTCTTTCATCTTCAAAAACACCAGTAGAGCATCTTGCTTCTCTAATCCCATTGGCTTCTGTCTCTTTTCCCATAACTCTCTTAGCTTCCCTCTTCAAAGGAGACCTGTGATTAAATGTAGGGCCACCTGGATAATGCAGGATAACCTCCCCATCTCACAACCCTTCATTCAATCATATCTATAAAGTTCCTTTTGCCAAACAGAGTAATATTCACAAGGTACGGGGATTAGGACCTGAATATTTTTGAGGGTCGTTATTCAGTTTACCACACTAGGTAATTAAGACATTATTCTAATCTGAAGTCCATCTTCTCATATAATACAGGACCTTTGGTCTACCAAGGTTATTTTAAACAATTTTTTTTTCTCAAGATATCTCTCAAACTCTGCAGATGGAGCTACAACAAAATGCCTTTTAGCTTCTTATTGCTGTTTGACATACAAAATGGTCAACTGAACCATGTTTCAGTGACTTCTCTAAAATCCAGTTGAATATTCAAAAAGCCATCCATTATGTCATTGAGTGTTCTTTACATCAAAATTCATGATCTTAAAAATCTTTGTCCCTTAGATTTAGAACTTGAATTTGTCTCCTGAAGAACTAAAGAACTGTGCAACTAGATCTCTACAGCTCATCCTGATTTTTTTAAAATTTGTCTTGGCTTCTGGGAAGTACAGGCTAAATTCAATATATAATTAAAGTAACTATTCTTAGCTAGTCTTTTTACTAATTATGTGTTCTTTAACCCACTCCCGATAACCATTTTTCTACTCCTTACTATGATGCTTTTGGCAATTTATCTTCATTTTAACAAGCCTATTTCATGGGCCTTTTATTATAATCTACCTCAAAATCCTTTTTGGAAGCAACAGACATACATAAAGCAAACAAAATAAACAAACTTGGAAAATATATAGACCCTATGAGTTATGGCCTGTCTGCATCTTTGTTGAGTACCAGAGGCATACATTCAGCTACAGCTACGTTTTGTTACTACAAAAGCATTTCAAAATTGTATTTCTGTGCAGTACACAGCTTATTAGAGTAGATAGATAGATAACTTTGGATGCCAAGGATATGCTAATTAATGCCACTATCGCCTGTAGCTTTCTTGATTTCACACAATACCTTCCAATTTTAATAATTTACACCTGGTATCAATGGCAGTAATAAAATTTAAAATGGAAATGTATATGAGCTGTTTTTGTTAATAATTCCTGCAGCAAAGAGATCTAAACACAGTTTTGAAATCATGAGCATATTTTCTGAAAGGTTTGCACAAGATAAGGGCTTCATTTTGGACCTATTTTATCCAAGTTCCTCTCCCCACCCCTCAGCTCACATTTAGTTTATTAGAACTGAACATAATATATGTATAGGGCTAAATAATTTGTGTATATCAGAGGTCAAGCATATTGGCTATTATGGAAGGTTTAAAACCCTTTCCTAATAAGAAATTTTTAAATATAGGCCTTAAAAATCACAGTCTGCTTTCTCATTTATTCTGTTAATCTAGTTTCTGATAGTTCCTCATCATGTCAGGACTTCTCATTATATCTCCCACAAATGTACATGATGACTAACTTAAAAAAACGGGTATATAGGAAGACTTAATTCCAATACGGCAACCTAAACATGTTTGAATAGGACTTAAGATTAGCTCAGAAAAGAAATTTTGATCTTAAAAAAAGCATTTTGACTCAGAGAAGTAAGCATTAACTTGTCATTCGGAGGCTCTGAGTTCAAATTCCATGTTCACGGACTCCTCTGTCCTTTTGAGGTATCAATATGTTGAAAAATATATTTAACACTAAAAGTGTTTACATAGACCGAATTCTTTCTGTGAGTTTAGAGTTATAGTTGTCTTAAAAAACTACAGTAATAATTCCCCATATTTTCAGTTAATTATCTCTTTTTTAACTTTAAGCATATGAAATATTCAAACAGATAAAAATAGTAGAGAATAACACAATGCAGTATCTTTAAAACATTTTTAACCAAAATTCAGAGTAAGCAAAGATAGTTTAGATCATATTCACATACATACATAAACATACAAATAACTGAAGCAAACTATCTGCAGAACACTGCTTAGATGTACTTCAGCTTACACTGGTATTTCCTATTTTGTCTTACTTTATTCTTCTTAAAAACGTTAGCCACAGTCTTTTAAAGTGATTTCACACCCACTATTTGGGTATCATTCCACACTTTGAAGAACAATGACATACTATGAACATTTTTATGTACCCACTATTCATTCAACATTATAAGATGTTAACATTTTGCCATATTTGCTTCAAATTAAAAGAAAACATTAGATAAATTCCAAGTCTTCCTATGTACTCTTCCTTTTCCCTTTCCCTACTTTCACTTCAGAAGTAACTGTTCTTTTAAATTTGATGTTTGTTTTTATGTGTCTTTAATAGTTTTAACTCGTTACAGATATACCCATAAAAACGTATAGCATACTTTTGCATATTTTAAAGTTTATATAAAGGTATTATGCTCGTCTAATTTTCTGCAACCTGTCTCTTTTTTTTGGTTCGTCATTATGTGTTATAATTGATCAAGTTTGTCACCTACAGGTCAAGTGTACCCATTTTAAGTGCTCTGTATTGGGGGCTCCTGGGTGGCTCAGTCAGTTAAGTGTCCGACTTCGGCTCAGGTCATGATCTCACAGTTCGTGAGTTTGAGCCCCATGACGGGCTCTGTGCTGATGGCTCAGAGCCTGGAGCCCTGCTTTGGATTCTGTGTTTCCCTCTCTCTGCACCTCCCCTGCTCACACGTGTGCACTCGCTTGCTCTCCCGCTGTCTCTCTCCTTCAAAAATAAATAAACATTACAAAAAATTGTAAGTGCTCTATAGTAGCACATTCAATGAATATTCCTCATTTTTTATTAATCAATCTACTGTGGTTGGTAATTTAGATTTTGTTGTTATTGTTTTGGCCTGATGATTAATACTGTAGTGGACAGGCATCTTATTGCTCAAGAATAAGTGTTTCACTAGCGTCTATAACAACAACTGGAAGCATGAAGCAATAAAACTTACACATCTTTGACCTTATATATGCTTCCAAATTGTTCTCAAAAATAGTTGTTCTGATTTCTATATGCACAAGCATTGTATAAGAGTTACTGTTTTTCCATATCCTTGTCAATTCTAAGTATGATTAAAAAGTAATGTGAATTAAATCTTGTTTTATTTTATTTAATTTTTTTTAACATTTATTTATTTTTGAGACAGAGAGAGACAGAGCATGAACGGGGGGAGGGCCAGAGAGAGAGGGAGACACAGAATCTGAAGCAGGCTCCAGGCTCTGAGCTGTCAGCACAGAGCCTGATGCGGGGCTCGAACTCACGGACCATGAGATCGTGACCTGAGCCAAGTCGGACGCTCAACCGACTGAGCCACCCAGGCGCCCCTAAATCTTGTTTTATTTTAATTTGCATTTTATTAATTAGTAGTGAGGTTGAAATATTTCATGTTTTTTGGTCATTTGAATCCCCTCTTATATAAATATTTTCCATTTTCCATTTTCCATTTTTCAATGGGATTCATATTATATATATACATACATATATATATACGTATATATGCATTGAATATTTTTCGTCATTTTTCTATTTGTAAGAGTGAGGCCAATTCTATACTATCATTATGGTAGTGAAAATTAATTATGCAAATGAACAAAAGAAAGGTCTCAGACCTGCTATTTATGCTTACGACTTAAGTGTATTCTTCTGGTTTGTTTTGTTTTTCATAGTTGGTTCCTCTGCAAGAACACCATTAAAAGTGGGGTTTGAGGCCCAAGTTGACCTGAGTTAAGCTCATAATAACAGCTCTTCACGTGGTATAATATAATGCATACACTTAAACGTGTTCTTGTATTTCTGAATCTTGAGTACTGCTTCTGTGGGTCAAATTTCTGTGGTTTGAATAATTTCCCTCTCCCAATTCATTGTTGCCTCTGAATTTAAGTGATTTGTTCTTTTTCTGTATTAGTTTCCCCCTGCTTTACTGAGATATAATTCACATATAACATTGTGTAAGTTTAGGGTATACAACATGGCGGTAAGGTATTATCATGCATGATAATCATTGCAAAATTATTACCATAATAAGGTTTCATTAACATATCCATCATTTCACATTATTACAATGTTTTGTGTCTGTGGTGAGAATTTAAGATTACTCTCTTAGCAATACTCAAGTATATAATACCATATTGTTAACTGTAGTCACCATGCTGAGTATTAGATCCCCAGACCTTCTTCATTTTACAACTGGAAGTTTGTACCCTTTGTCCAACATCTCCTTCATTTCCCCCAACCCCCAATCCCTGGAAACCATTTTACTTAATGTTTCTGTGAGTTCGGTTTGTTCTTAACTTGCTCTCATTCCAAATTATTGTGGATGCCAATTATAACATGAATGAAGAAAACATACATCTAATATATACCTGCTATGGGTGGAATATTGTACTGGAATGGATAGGTATAGATACATGATATAATATCTTACTTCAGCCACACTATGATTTCAATCTAAGGCCAGTATGCATAAGTGCAGGGACTGTGTTAGAATGAATCTGAATCTGAGGCTTTACCTTCTAGTCCCATTCTTTGATGGCCATGTCATCTTAGTTGTCATTTCCCCTATGGTTCCTCAATACTTATGTAACCCAAAACCACTTTTTTTTTTAGAATATAAGGAAAAATAATGATAGCCCAAATCAGGATCATGAATATCTCTTTTTTCCATTCTATCAATAGCTCTTTGAGTGACTGCATAAATTCAGTTGTAAATGATAGTAAGTATAAATTTAAATTATTCAATCTGAGGCATGAGCCAAGTTATATATTGCTCATATCCTTCTCCAAATACCATGGAATTGAGTCTGACCTTGCTTCAGTTGACTTACTGACTTGGAAGAGCCCATCCACCTCTAGCATCCTGTGGTTTTAAAGATGTTCTCTTGTTGGTTATGTGCAGTGTTATCCACACATAGCATCATTTTCAAAAACCATCTTATTTGACCTTGATGGGCCCTTTGACATACTTGAATATACAGCAACTCTTCTGCTCTGTTGTTTCTTGACAATAAAGTTTCAGAGAAAACAGATTCCCACATTATCCCAAACTCTTCAGTATAGAGCTATCAATATTTTTAACTCTTCAGGAAGTTAAGATTTTTATGTGTTTTGGTGGCAGGATATAATTTTGTGATAAAATAAACATCTGGTTTGCTCAAACACATTGGCATCCTACAAACATGAATTCATTAGAGAGGGATTCCACATGCATTGCATCTGAGCTACGCTTCTGTGCACCAAAAGAACTATGTTCCTTAATGCCTCAGAAGTGTTTAAACGTGAAGTGTAAGAAATTGTCAGTGTTTTGAAAGCAGAAATAACGTCTTATCTTTTGTTCTTCCTGAGCCCGACACAGGGCTCAATCCCATGACCCTGAGATCATGACCTGAGCCAAAATCAAGAGTCAGACACTCCAACGACTAAGCCACCCAGGTGTCCCTGTCTTGTCCTTTTTGTAGGCCCTATGGTTATCTGGAGCTTGCCTCACAGGAAGAGATCAGTAAAAATATTCATGCATTGGGGTGTAAGGCATTAATTTTCAAACCTGCATCCTTTGAATAATGAAGGATTTTATTCCATTTTTTCTCAACCAGATAGATATGTGGGCATTTACCCTTGCTTTATGTTTCTTTAGAGCTGTGGTACAAGATAAAGCATTTTTTAGGAAATGTGACTTCTAAAATATTTTTGTTAATGTTTCCAATATGCAGTTACAGTACTGAAGATTGTCACAACATAGGTAACTGCCTGTGACATCCGTATTTTACAGTGGTAACCATTGTCCACATGTTTCAAGTACTGCCTGCATGATTTTGTTCCCTTATGTGAGAAACATGAGTAAATCAACATTTAAAAAGGGATAGGAAGTGAGAACCTTCTATTCTCACTTGACTATTTTTATTACTAGATGCTTATAATCATGTCACATGCAATATCCCATTTGATTATGGAAGAATTTTAGAATGATTAAGGTACATTAATTGATATTTATGAAATAACCATGGCTGATAAAAGATGGCTAGGACCATTTGGAAACATGCCCTAAGTCAATGTTCTGCAAATTTTTTCAGGAGGGACCAGATAATACATATTTTAGGCTTATGGGATATACGGTTTCAGTTGCAACTACTCACATTTGCCTTTGTATCCCCAAAGCAACCATAATCAGTGCATAAAAGAATGGGCGTGGCTATGTTCCAATAAAACTTTATTTATAAATACAGTCACAGGCCACAGATTGCTGACCCTTGCTCTAAAAATACACTGATCTAGTCCAATTTTAAGAATTAGAAAATTTTAGTAAAAATCTATTGTATTTTTGCATATACCTTTTAAGAGCAGTAAAGTTTAAAAGAAAACATAAATATGGGATGCCCGGGTGGCTCAGTCGGTTAAGCATCCAACTTCGGCTCAGGTCATGATCTCACAGTCCGTGAGTTCGAGCCCCGCGTCAGGCTCTGTGCTGACAGCTGGGAGCCTGGAGCCTGCTTCGGATTCTGTGTCTCCCTTTCTCTGACCCTTCCGCATTCATGCTCTGTCTCTCTCTGTCTCAAAAATAGAGAAACATTTTTTAAAAATTAAAAAAAAATAATAAAAAACATAAATAAATTAATCTGAAAATAATTGAATATAAACATATTGATCTAAATTTAGTTGCTGATATCACTAGACTAGCTGTTACTAAAGATATTTAGACAGTAATTTTTTATATTATTTTCTCTAGAATGTACTCTAACCGTGGACAAATGTCTCATCATTGAACTTTTGGTTTCATGTCCACTAAATAAAGGGTTGGTCATGATTTCTACAAGGTGTCTTCAAACCGTGCAATTCTGTACTTCTATGAGTGTCCTATCATTTGCCAGTAGGAAGGATGTCTTTGTTTATAGTTCTTTTTGAATTCTTTTATTGAAAATGTCATTTCTCCAAGAGATCTTTTTCTCTTTGAAAGTCACTTCTAGTTTCCATATGAAAAAAAGTCTTTTAAAATCAATACCAGTGAAAGCTAATCAGTGATAGAATGATTACAGGATTCCTTGCTTATCATTGCAAGGCTGAGATAGTTATCTCTGTGATTATCCTCATATCTGATTTGAGAGGACAGAGGGGCAGCTATTTCTGGCCATACCACTCCTAATTTGTGAAATGTCCCCTTCATAATGCTGTCGTAAGATGGCAGCCTGCCTTTATTGCCATATTCTAAAGAGATTAGTCAATATTATGCCCAAGTGCCCAGGATATCACCAGCCCTACTCCCATCTTAAATTTATCATAGAGTCAACATAGTCATAAAGGGAATAATCTGAAAATCCTCTCACATCCTATCTCATTATATTATTGTACAGAAGGAATAAATAGTTTTAAAGTATAAAGAAGAATGAATTGGGTCATGCAGCTGCTTCCCAAATGCTGAATTTCCATTTCCAATGCCTCCTTTATTCTTCCACACTGAAATGCAGAAATTACTCATATTGAGATACAACTGATTTCCCCCTAGCCAAGTCTTCAGTGCCTGCTATTCTGTTAGCTCATAATAAGAGGTAATTGAAAGAGGTAAATGCAAGTGGCAGGCAAAAATCACCAGGTCCACTCTTCCTAAACTGTTCTGCCGGGTTTTGCCCTCCAAGGACACCCTGTATCTCTGGGAACTCGCTTTTCCTTCTGCCTCCTCCTTTTGAATGGTTACAGAGAAAGCAGCCACAATTTTATAAGGTGACCCCACTTCATCTGTAGAGATGAAGCCAGAGGTTGGCTCCTAGCCAACACCGAGCTAATCGGAGTCCATTCTCAGATTTTTAGAGTTGAAACTGGGAAATGGCCACCCAGGAAATTCTGAGATCTTAAATGGAAATGATGCAAACTCATAAGCACTAGGACAGTAGCTATTTTCTGACTTCTGCTTTTAGAAATAGAAAAAGCCATGTGGGGTGAATGAAACAAATATGCGAAGAGAGGCAGGGTTGAGACACTAAGAGCAAACTCCTGGTTTCTCTCCAGTTTTTGGATCAGGTTGCAGTTCACCCCATCACCCAGGTGAAACCCTGCCCATGGGTTGTGTGAGATAGCCACATATGTGTTTCATGAACTCTCTTTTGCTAAAACTAGTTCAAAAAGGTTTCCAACACTTAGAGCCAAAAGAACTGATTGTGAAGTTTATTTCATATTCCACATTCTATAAACTACAGAATTAAATACAATGCCTGCATAAATGGTTTTATGGTTTAATAACTTATTAAACAAAATTAATTACCCAAGAGATACTACCCAGAGAAAGAGACCACAAAGTTTGTGTATATGTGTGTATATAATTTTGGGGGGTTGATATTTATTTATTTATTTATTTATTTATTTATTTATTTGAAGGGAGGGAGGGAGTGCTAGCAGGGGAGGGAGGCAAAGAGAGAGGGTGAGAGAGAGAATCTCAAGCAGGCTCCGAACTGTCAGTGCAGAGCCTGATGTAGGGCTCAATCTCACAACCAAGAGATCATGACCTGAACTGAAATCAAGAGTTCCTTAGCCAACTAAGCCACCTAGGTGTCCCTGTGTGTATATTTTCAAAAAATAGGTTTTGAG
The DNA here is from genome assembly GCF_018350175.1 of Felis catus. Classification (NCBI taxonomy): domain Eukaryota; kingdom Metazoa; phylum Chordata; class Mammalia; order Carnivora; family Felidae; genus Felis; species Felis catus. Next base: position 25,273,427 of record NC_058386.1, read on the forward strand.
CGACTCCTATGAACCAGACCACAGTGTTAGGTAGGCAACAGTGAACAAATAAAAAAGTGAGTGCCTAATCTATTGAGGGGAGAGATATATGAACCAAAGAATCACAAAAATCAGACTGTGGTAAATACTGTGAAGAATAAGGCACAGGGAGCCAGGTATAGGAAGCAGGCCATTTGAAGGCCCTATGGCTAATTCAACAAATTCTGGTGTTACTAATCAGAAAAGCCACTTTTTTCCAGAAAGCCATTTATTAATTAAGGCCTAAAATCATCATTTCTATTTCCTAAACTGTATTCAGCTCTCATGTAGGAAGAGCATTTTTGTTTGTGTTTCAAATTTATTTCTCAAATAATATAGAACCGCTATTTCCTTAACATTATTCAAGGCCGAAAAATCTATAAAGAACTCACCAAACTCCACACCTGAAAAACAAATAATCCAGTAAATAAATGGACAGAAAACATGAATAGACACCTCTAAAGAAGACATCCAGATGGCCAACAGGCACATGAAACGATGCTCAACGTCACTCCTCATCAGGGAAATACAAATCAAAACCACACTGAGATACCACCTCACGCCAGTCAGAGTGGCTAAAATGAACAAATCAGGAGACTATAGATGCTGAAGAGGATGTGGAGAAACGGGAACCCTCTTGCACTGTTGGTGGGAATGCAAACTGGTGCAGCCACTCTGGAAAACTGTGTGGAGGTTCCTCAAAAAATTAAAAATAGATCTACCCTATGACCCAGCAGTAGCACTGCTAGGAATTTACCCAAGAGATACAGGAGTGCTGATACATAGGGGCACTTATATCCCAATGTTTATAGCAGCACTCTCAACAATAGCCAAATTATGGAAAGAGCCTAAGTGTGCATCAACTGATGAATGGATAAAGAAATTGTGGTTTATATCCACAATGGAATACTACATGGCAATGAGAAAGAATGAAATCTGGCCTTTTGTAGCAACGTGGATGGAACTGGAGAGTGTTATGCTAAGTGAAATAAGTCATACAGAGAAAGACAGATACCATGTTTTCACTCTTATGTGGATCCTGAGAAACTTAACAGAAGACTATGGGGGAGGGGAAGAGGAAAAAAAGTTACAGAGAGGGAAGGAGGCAAACCGTAGGAGACTCTTAAAAACTGAGAATAAACTGAGGGTTGATGGGGGATGGGAGGGTGGGGAGGGTGGGTGATGGGCATTGAGGAGGGCACCTGTTGGGAGGAGCACTGGGTGTTGTATGGAAACCCATTTGACAATAAATTTCATATTAAAAAATAAATAAATAAATAAAAATGTTAAGAGTGCATTGAAATTATACAGTGTAGGATTAAATAGTTGATTCATAGGTGGCCAGCTATTAAAAATATGTTCCTATGCTAATCATTTGTTTGGTGACAGGAATAATACAAGTAAATGGAAGCATTATATTGTGACCTTTAATTAAACAAGCCATTCTTGTAATTGTAAGTTACCTTAGGGCTAGCATGTGTGACTACTAATTTGTTTCCACCACGACTTGACACCTAGTTGAAAAGACATGCCATATGTCACAGGTATTCAGTTAAAATAGTTCAGTGCGATTATCATTAACTAAATCACACGCACAATCACAAAACTCTATTCAAGTAATATTTGGTACAAAACTAAAGCGTACCAAAAGGAATAAAGCGGGAAGGGTCAGAGAGCACTTCCCCTGATTTTCCCAACACACTCTAATCTCTGTCAATTGAACTTACAGGTACTAATTAATGTGACAAAAAAGTGAAGCCCTATCTCACCTTACTTCGACTGATTATATACTTATATGAGTTTTAAGCTCCTTCCATTCAACTTCAAAATGGTGCCTCAAGGTTATGAAGCCCCTCAGAAACTTACAGATAAGGCAGATATAGTTTTGTAATTCTTAATAAAATATTTATTTCATTGAATTCAATGCCTTAAAGGTATGTATTGTTAGTTTGTAGGCACTGGAAAAAATGTACTTAAAAATTAAGTTATTTGTGTCTGTGGGATCATCAGAATGCTATTACTCTGGTGATAATGACATCCAGTGGATTTGAAGTAGCATTCTTCATGTTTTGTCTCTAATGTCTGTATATTAGCTTTGTCATGTATGTAGACAAAGGGTTGCATCTTGGCCACTGCACAAAATCCGAGTTCTGTCTGAGTAAGAGTTCCAGCTGTGGAAAGGAATCATGTCATTTTTCAGCCTTTCCCAAACCTCTGTAGTGATGCAATATTGAATGGATATATAAAGCACTAATGATTTCATGTTCATCAAACCCATGCCACAAATATTTGGCTGCTACATGTTTCCCATTCTTAATGATGGCACCAGCAAGATACCTAAACCTTTCTGAATAACTTGAATACTCATAATAGGATTGTATATTAACATGATAATTTTGAAAAACTGCTAGTATCTACGAAAGCTGAATACCTACAACCTGTCCTTTCCCCTCCTGTGTAATAATCCAACAGAAATATACAAAACAGGTACAAGAATGTTCATAGCAGCACTACTGGTGGTTGCCCCAAAGTTGAAAACTACATAAAGGTCTATGAACAACAGAAGGAATAAATAAATTGTGGTATGGTCACCTAATGAAATAATCTACATTAATAAAAGTGAATAAACTTTAGTTATACACAGTAATATGAATGAATCTAATAAATATAATATTATATGAATAATGCCAGACCAAAATAGTGCATAACATACGATTTCATTTATCTAAATTTTAAAAAGAACAAAATTAGTCAATGTTGTTAGAAATCAGAATAGTCATTGCTTTTGTTGAGGAGAGAAGCGATGGCAAGGGACCAGAGGAAGACTTCTGGGATGTTGACAAAATGTTCTATTTCTCTGTCTAGTTGCTGGTTACATGGGGATGTTCAGTTTGTAATGATTCATCAAGATATACACTTATGATTTGTGCACTCTTATGCATATATGTGTATATATATATATATATATGTATATGTATACACTTATGTATATACATATATATATTATATTTCAATAACACACTTAAATTCTGAAAAAGTTCTGAGCTTAATTATGGTAAATTGAGCTAAGTGCCTCTTTGTGCTTATGTTAGTTTCCTAGGCCTACTGTAACAAATTACCACAAACTGGGTGGTGGCTTAAAACAATAGAAATTCACTGTCTCACAGAGCGGAAAGCCAGAAGTCTCAAATCAACATGTTGACAGAATTGTTTTCTTTTGGATAATCTAAGAGAGAAATTGTTCCAGTGTCTCTCCTAGCTTCTGGTGACTGTTGGCAATCTTTGCCATTCCTTGACGTATAGACACATCATCCCAATCTCTGCTTCCTCCTTCACAGGATTTTTCCTCTATATTTCTTCTCTATGTTTCCAACAAGGATACTGGCCATTGGAGTTAGGGCCCGCCTGGGTAATTGAAATTTTTAACTTAATTTCATCTACAAAGATCTTTCTTCCACATAAGTTCACATTTACAGGTTCTTGGTAGTCATACATTTTTAATGGAGGCACTATTCAATCTACTACAATGTTCCCTCCCAAGTCTCCAGAGAAACTATAGTAATATAAATATAAAAATATTACACAGACAGGAAAATATGAGAAAAGTAGGAAACCTAAGGCCTATTGTCAAGATTTTAGAAGATGGAAAGTGCGTATTTAGCAGAATGCAGGAAATTAAAATTGAAGTACCCCCAAGCAGGCTCAGGATTTGGAGATACCAAGTACTTCCAGAAGAGGGTAAGGAGTGGGGCTGAAAATAGTAACTTTGGTCAGAAGTGTATATAAGGAAGTTAAAGCCTCAGATAGCCTCTCCCACCCTGGGCATCCAAATGACCAGTCATCCCATGCCTAAGCAGAAAGAAAATTAACAATAAGTACAAAAGAGAAGAATCAAAGTGGCTCTGGGCTTGTGGACATGAGGAATTGCTGAGGGAGGGGCTGAGGTGCTATATGGAAATAGGAGAATTAAGAAATAGTCTATATTTTGAATAGTGCAGACTCCCTCCCACTAGCCCTCTGTGCTCATCTACGAGGACACCGGCAGTTGGCCTGCTTCTCTAGTTAGGTGATTGGAAGATTCTTCTCTGGGGAAAACACTGCAGCCGAAGAGAAAAGACTTGCCTTTGTCAAGGTTGTCTCCAAATGAAAAGACTAATACTTCCCTGATCACATATACCCAGTTTTCAGTCATCCCAGTGTGCACACAGAGCTTTCATTCAGCTTTTCATTACCTCACTTTTACATAGCCATGGTCAGCCAAGGGTTACAAGATATTCAAGGAAAGCTCACAGTTTAAGAGAGATTGGAAAAAAGAAGAAGAAGAAGCATTCAAATAAAAAGAACTGTAATGAAACAAAGACTGTTCAGGAAGATGAACAGTTCAAAAAAATATAATGAATATTCGCAAATACATTAAAGAAGCAATTTATAGCATCCAGGATGCTATAAAAATGGACATTCAGGGAACTCGTAAGAACTCTTGAGAGATTAAAATATTATACCACAAATCTCCCAGAATGTAGAACAAATTATCAAAGAGATGAGAAGATTTTTTTTTCAAAGGGGGATCAATAAGGAGGTCTAATTGGAATTTTAAAGAGCTAGGAAAAATGGAGAACACAGAGAAGAAGAAATTATCAAGTAATGCAAGAAAGTTTTCCTTAGCTGATGAACTTGATTTTCCATATTTAAAGGGTTCAACCCAGGTGGCCAGTAAAAGGAGTTGAAGAAGGTTCATATCAAGGCATGTCAGTCAGAAATTTTAGGACACCAAAGATAAACATTCTAAAAACTTTTCAAAAGGGGTGGAAGCAGGTCATACACAACATCACAGGAATCAGAATAGCATCAGACTTTTCAAGAGCAACATCTGAAGGCAAAAGTCAACAAAATCATGGTTTCAGAATTTTAAGGAAAAATCAGTATTTGCTTTCTACCTCCAATTCTATATCCCGACAGTTAATCGGTTAACCTGTGGGAATGGATACATACAATTTTCAGAACTACAAGGTCTCAATAATATGTTTATAATATGCCCTTTCACAATAAGGTCCCAGAGGATGTAGTTTACCAAAATGGCTGAGTAAACCAACAATGAAGGAATGAGAACCAGAAAACGGTATACATTCATTACAAAGGGGAAGGGAAAGAAAACCTCTTCACAGAAATATATGGCTTATAAGCAGTAAAAGAGAAAAGTGAAAACAGAATGAAATAGTTTTCAGTGAAAGAAGCCAATAGGGAATTTAGATGATATATATACAGATGCAACGCTCCGGGAAAAATGGACCACTCAAGTCTCTAAAAGCCTGCTATGTATTTTTGCCTTTTCTATTTCCACAGTTGATATGCCCTTTCTTGATCCTCATCGTTGATACCCTAGTCCTTAAAAGACCTGATTCGAGATATAGTACCCTCCAGCATGTAGGAAAATATCTATATGTCCTTGATTAAGGAACGCTTTCTTAACAGACACTAAATATAGCCACGAAAATGGAAGCTAACATCTGATCACATTATAATTCTAAACTCTTGCAAAGCAAAAAACATATCATAAACAAGCTTAGGAGGAAAATGATGGAGTGGATAATTGTATTTCCAGTGGATACCATGATTAAAAAATGTTATACACAAATCTGTAAAGAATTCCAAGGCAATAATATATAAAATACAATAAAACAAATTTGTTTTTCAAATGTTAGGAAAGTTATGGGGATAAAAACTATACCGTCAGATGGTGCTGGTGGAAGGTATAAATTGGTGCAACTACTTGGGGGAACTGTTGGCAATAGCCCATAAAACTGAAAAACTGTATGCCTTATTATTAAGATGAATATATGACTTACTGTTTAATCTCGTACACCTTTGAACATGAAATGGGCACTATTAAATTTTATGCCACAACAAAGGTGTAAATTATCCCAGGCCATCTGGTTGTCATGTCACCCTGGTGTAGACCCTTTGTGTATAGACCCTAGATAACCTCTTGCCTATGTGTACTATATGTGTGAGGTTTATAACAGCAAAAAATTAGTAACAACCTGTCAAAAGAGAACTCCATAGCTAAAATATATAATGCAGAATCCTGAACAGCAAACTAAAGAGATGAACTGGATTTCTCTATATATCGATATCAGTAGATATGCAGAACATAAACTTCAGGTGTGGATAGAAAATTCCAGAATGTTATACACATAGATATATAGATATATAATGTTAATTGATATATGCTCAGTTACAAAAATGGAATAGAAAAAGACACCCCAAAATTATAATAGCGGTTGCTTCTGGCGATTGGAAAGGGAGTTCCGGTCATGGTTTAAAGGGAACTAAGCTAGGGGAGCCTAGTTGGCTCAGTTGGTTGAGTGTTGGACTTCGGCTCAGGTCATGATCTCACACTTTGTGAGTTTGAGCCCCACATCGGGCTCGCTGCTGTCAGCATGGAGCCTGCTTCAGAGCCTCATCCCCTACCCTTTTCCCTTCCCCAACTTGTGCTCCCTCAAAAATAAAAATAGACATTAAAAAGGGGGATTTAAGCTATATTAGTAATATCTTATTTACTGTTTTAAAATAATGTGAAGCAAATATGATAGATGCTAAAATCGATAGGTCTGGATCAGGAGAGGTATAAGCATATTTAAAAAGTATTTGGCTTTGTATTTTTAGTAACTTTTATTTCTCAAAATAAAAACAAAATGATACCTTCTCCATGAAGCCTTTCTTGATCTCTTTAAGCCAAACATTATGTCTCTCATTCCAGATGGAAAGAATAGTGCCTTGTCCCTTTTTGTACCCACCTCACACACCTGGCCAGATATCTGATACACAGGAAACACCCAATGAACTTTATTAAATGAAAACCAGAAAGAATAGGATGGTTTACATAGAAACCCTTGTCTCTCTTTCAATGACTAGAAAATTTTTAAATTTTCAACTTTTTCAAGCTTTTCTTTGCATAATGGACCTATGTTTTGTGCCAAATTCTACCGACATACATCAGAATGAATGCAGGCTAGCATGGTCATTAAAAGGACCCACTCCACTTCGTCCTGTCTCATAAATACCAACCCTTTGTCCCAGTGCTGAGTTCTAGACTGTGGAAGGAACTGCGGCATTTTTCTCCGTTACTCTTTTGTATCAGTTTAGCCCTATCTGCCACTTCAGTAATGTTAACTTCTGCCTGTCAAAACCAATTAATATGGTTTTTTTTTAACATTTACTGGGTCCATAGCAGAATTTCAGTTACCTGTGGTTCATTTTTGAGTCGAGTTGTTAAGCAAGGCTTGAATACAATATGGCATTTGCTTTGCATTTTTTGTTTCATTTCAAGTTTCATCGTTTCAGTTTTACCATTCTCATAAATAAAACATATGCTTTTATTTTTTTCAAAGTTATCAGAGTTTGTTCAGTTGAACAATGCCCAACTCGCAAATGAATACTTTTGAAAATACATATGGTGGGTATATAAGTACATATGTGAATTCATTTGGCTCCAACGCGAATTTATTAAACGTGCTATGCTGGGTTATCTTTTATCAAAAGAACTGTTAGTAAGTGAAGACAAGGGCCTGTGCTCAGACATACATAAAATGCTAAATTTAGGTTTTAGTACTGGCTTTTAAAATGACTTCTTTGCCTGCCATTTATACTCAAAGGATGCCTTTATTCTTGAAAGTGAAATATGTTTTTAAGGAATACTTTGCTTAATTTCTTTGAGATTCTTTTTTTTGTTTCCAGTTCTCACTGCTGCTTCAGACATAGAACCAGACATGCCCGCCTGCATTTGGCTGCTTCGATCATTATCCGGCTTTCCTTTGAGACAGGACTTTGCTGGCAGTGTGTTTTCTTAGCCAATGGATTCCTGCGATTGCCAGACTCTATGCGCTATGTGATGTGTCTCACAATTATAGGAGCCTAGTGACCCTGGCTCTTTGCAAGTGTTGTTTCCAGGTGCTCTTTCACACATACGCACAAAAGATGTGCTGATGGTGGCAATGACTTTTCACAGTGATCCTGCCATGATAATTACCATTTTAAAAATCCCTGAATTGAAATACATTGTTCCACATGGCTTTGATGCTTCTGTAGTATGAAGGGCAGGAACAGCCTTGGGAAACACTTGCTGATGTGGCAGCATGAAGCAAGGCACAGGACACGCACCTTGCTTGCACCGTCGCTGAATAGAAAAGCAAGCTGATTTCATTCACTTTACCCCCCACTATCCTACATGGACTGGCTGTTCAGTCACTTACTCATGTTGTCAGAGTTGACCCCTAAAGACAGCCCATCGATTATCTTATGCCTGAAGTATGAGATAATACATCTGAGGTGGTCAGGGTTTTAAGGCAGGAGCTCTATTACAGGTTGCTGGCATTTTGCAGGCTCTTATGAGCACACTGTTAGGCGTTCAGGTATCAGAAGGATTTTGAAAATTCTGCTCAGCCCCTGGCATCTCTTCGGCCCTCTCTAGATGTCTAGTCCAGCTGTTCAATGAAAAGAAATGAAGCAAAAGAGGCATCAGCGTGGCTACAGCTACAGGAGGTTGGCGTTATGCTACCAGCTAACGCACGCATTATTTTTACTCATGTGGAAGGCGGCCTTGCTGTGTATTTCCAAGGCTGTCAGAAAGATTGATTCTTGAAACACTTTGAAAAAATGCTAAGTACTAGCTACTTTGGGTATTTACCCAGGGGCATTGCAGCTGCCTGGCATTGCTGGGTGGCAGCTGAGCAGTAATCGCGGGCTATTTCTCTCTTTGTCTCTTTGTCAGCAACAGAGAGGAGGGAGGTTCAAACCCAGAGTGGGGCCCTTGCCTCCCAGCATTCTCATCTAGCCCATGGCTTTAAACACTCTCTGAGTTGCTAATGACTCCCAAGTTTATGTTTCTGGTCCTCGTGTTATCCCTAAATCATGCAACCATTTATCCACCTGCCTACTCGATGGCTCAGATTTGATGTCTAAAAGGGATCTCGACCTTAAAATGAACGAAACCAAACTCCTAATCATCTATGCATATGCACCCCCGACTGCTTCTCCTGCCATCTTCCCAGAGCAGGAAATGGCAATTCTCTTTCATGTGGTTGCTCCAGCCAAAACTTTGCAGTCATCCTTAACCCCTCCCTCCATCCTGTGTCCTAAAGCTCAGTGATCCACCTTGAAAGTAGATTTAGTCCATGAACACCTCTCTGCCACTGCCACTGCCGCCTTAATCCAAGCCAACAACGAATCTCCTCTGGATTGTTAGAATTGGCTTCTAACACACCAGCCTGCTTCCCCTATCCCAGCAGTGCACTTTCCCACAGCAGCAGAAGTGAATCCTAAAACACAACTTACATCATGTCATTCTCGGTTCAGAAATCACCAATGGCTTTCAATCCCAAGCTCCAAACCAAGTGTGCAAGGCCATAAGTGTTCTGGCGCTCTGATATTTCTTGCACTTCATACCTTTCTACTTTTTCCTTAGCTCATTTCCTCAACTCATTCACCTCTACATACAATGGGCTCTTCACTGGCTCTCCTATACTCCAAGCTTGGCCCCACCTAAGTGTTTTTAAACTTGCCCTCTTTGCCTGGGATGCTCTTCTCCTAGGTATTGGCATGTCCTATTTCCCCATTTCCTTTAGGTTTCCACTGAAAGGTCGACTTATCAGTAAGATCTTCCCTCACCAGCCTTTATAAAATAGAGCACTGTTCTCAATGTCCTCTTTCCTCGCCGTATTTTCTTATTGGCCTCTGTAACCTCACACTGTCTTCTTCCCCTGCATGCAGGCTTTGTCTTGTTCACTGCCAATTCTCTAGCACTACGAACAGTGCCTAGTGCATAGAGGTCTTCACTGAGTATTGCAGAAGGCACAGCCACGTGACTCTCCTACCTCTATCACCACCGGTCATAACATGGCACTTAGAGGACCACCAGTTGTAACTTGGCGCTTAGAGTACCTGATTTCTTTTTTACATTCCTGAGAATAGCTCTGTGATACCTTTGCTCTTCAGTAGAAAAGCCCATTAAAACCCAAGACCTCACAGAGCTCATTTCTCCATCTCTGATTTGACTCATCCGTGAAACACATGCTTCTGGAAACTGGGGATATGAAAAGCAGGTCTTGCATTTCTTGGATGTGCTGGCACTTAGTGCCATAGTGATAGTGCCTGGATACCAGAGATTTTTGCAATGATCTAAACTCATTATAAAGAAGAGACATGTCCTGTATCTTGGGGAGAAACCTGAATGTTCACACATACATTGGTGCTGAGAATTTCCTAGAGTTGCTATTCGCTCGTCAAACAACTGCAGTGTCTGTAACTCGTCTGTGTGTACCACAAACAATCCACCTTAGATTTTCTTCCTCATCTCTTTGTTTTAAATAGAAGACATCTTCTTCTTTTGTCTTAAAAACCTTTCCTAACATTTCCGAAATTCTATTTTATGATTTAGTTAGATTTCAGAAGTGAGAGGGCGGTTTTGTTCCACATTGCCAGTGAGTTTTCTGGTTCTTTCTCGGGTGGGAAACATGAAATTCATTACCAGTGCTAGTCTTAACACTCAGCAAAGGCCTGGCCTGTGGTACAAAATCAGTGATATTTGTTACTGTGGGATTTAGCCTTCTTCAAAGATCTTTGACATGATGATTACGTGTTTTTAATTAGAAATACAAACGTGATTAGTAATTGTTTTTCAAGAGGACAAGCCACTGCACTTCTCTTATGATATTGGACTGGATTTTAACTAAAGCACAGGTTTCCATCTGTTATTTAGTGACACGTGCCTGTACCTCAAACAGATTGCTGGTGTGCTAAGATAACAACTCTTCTATGCTCTCAAGGGCAGCTGGAGCCCCTAGACCAGTCAGTTCTTTTTGTTAGTTGATGTGCAGTTGACATATACTATTATATTAGTTTTGGGTACAATGCAGTGATTCAACAGTTACATGCATCACAAAATTCTCACCACAGTAAGTGTAGTTACCAATGACTCCTGACCATAAGACCATTTACCCCAGAATGCCCCACAAATATAATTTCCAAATGTCTCATGGACTAAGAATGGTTGAGGGTATCTCTACTCCAGCCCTGCCTCATAGAACTTTTTGTAGTAATTCTTAGGAACCAAAGATGAAAAATAAGCACAATTTAGCAGTTTATCAGGCTCAACAAATATTAATTTGAAGTGTTGGCAACTCATAGTGGGACCAGCAGGCACAAACGAATTAATAGAGCACTAACTTAAGAATACAGGCATCAAAGTAGACCTAGCTTTTGATGTGGCTAACATAGTTGGGTACTTGCTGGCTGACTCTGGCTGTGTTCTGTTTCTCTCTTGTCTTCTTTTTGTTTGATAATGTGGCAGACGACAGTGCCATCGCCTGAAAGTGGCTTCAAAGTCACACCTGCAGGCCTTACCTTATGGAGTTCGAGTGAACTGTGGTATCTCGCTGTTCTTCTAATGGGCCCTGAAGCAATCTAATAGTTTGCCTTTGGGTCCTACAGACCATGTTGTGTTTACCACCCACCTCTGCATCTAAAATGATGTGGCAGTCACTGATGAGGCCAGTGCTCTGTATTTCCCGATGCTCCTAATGCTAGGTTAATCGATATGGAATTAGCTTTTGTTTCCAGCCATTGTCTTTGAAGCCTGGTTTCATTCAAGCAAGAGCATTCTGGAATATGTAGATTTGTTCATCAAAATTTGCAACCTAATTCCAGTTTACAACAAAGAATAGCAGGTTAGACAACCTATTGTTTATTCGTAAATTAATAGTAGGAGGTGATTAGCGCCTGGCCTTCACCTCATGATTCATATGTTTGTTAATTCTTTTCAGTAAAATGTTGTCAAGGTGACTCTGATCCATTGTGTCCCACTGTCTCATTAACCTCTCTGTTTATATCAAGTCCAGCTCTCTTTCTTTACTCGTGTTGTTCCCTTTTTTGGAATGACCCATCCTTCCTTTCTTCTCAGGGATATTTTAGTCTTGTTTCTGAAGGCATTTAAATCCGTAATACTGGTAATAATGCACACTAACATTTATGGAGTGTATTTTTTGTTCTAGGCATAATACCAGATACCCTTATGTTCATTGAAACTTCACAACAAGCCTTTAAAAATCTATTTTTTCCAAGAAATATATTTAATCTCCTTTATGGAGGAGGAAACTGAGTTTCAAACCTGTGACTCAGTTAGCATAAAACAATTATGTAATGAAGCAGAGTCATCATTCGAAACTGACTTCCTGACTCTAAAGCTTTTGCTTTTTCTGTTGCAGATAAAGGAGGCAAAGAGGTCTATTAAAGGAGTCTAATAAAGAATTCTGCTAGCTATTAATCTCGTACTCATTTGGAATATACTTTGTGGCTTTATGGCTTGCTTGTTTGGTTTCTTGATTTCCAAGTCTTGTTTTCATTCTTACTTCCTACCTTATGACATATCTTCATACCAACAAAACCATTTATTTGCCAAGTGTGTGAGAGAGAGCATGGTAGACAGGGAAAGTCTTGGTCCTTCCTGGGCAACCTGATTCAGGTATAGTTACCCACTGTGCCTGTTACATGTCCCACATTCTCGAATCTCTTTCCAGTTCATATCCTGACTTTTTTATCTATCCCTTAACTTTTAACTACAACATCACCCACAGCCAGGACCATGTAGTGCCCCTTACTGTGAAAAAGTGTCTTTAATTTGTTGTTGAATTATTCATCATGTCTTTTCAACCAGAGTGTAAATTACTTGTGTGTGGGTATCTCGTTTTGCACTCATTTTGGCCTTGCCCTATGCCACCAGCCCAAATGCTAGGCTAATCACTAGCGGTTCTTACATATTGCTGATTGGGTGATTGATTATCTTCAGCTGTATGTTATAAGTAGACAAAAAGAGAAATGAAAAAATTAAAAGTTACTCAGCATAGTTTGTGGTCATAAATCACTTAAAGGATGACATAGTTTTCATAAAACTATACGAATAGCTGGTACTTAATATTTTTGAAAGGATATTAATAGTTATTTTCTGGATTCATGTAGTCTATTTTCTAGATGGGGAAGTTTTTTAAAGTAACTGAAGCTTATCTCATTGACCAAAAAGGTATTTTTAATGAACAGTGTTCAATGCAAATCTTTAGGGAAAAGGAACATACAATTACTGTATTTTAAAATAGAATGCATGAAATATAATGAAGTCTTTCCTTGACCAGCCATTCAAAGAATTTTGGGGACATTCACTATGTTCTACCTGTTATGGAAAACACTAAACACATGAGTGGCACTAAGGTTAAAAAAATTTTTAACAACCATAATCCCTATTCTTAGTGAGTTCACAGTCTCAAAGGGAAGTCACATGTATAGAAGGCAAAGTTACATCCCAGCCTCTTCAAGGCTGGATAGAGGTAAGGAGGTTGTATTTGGGGGCCCTCGGAGGTCAGGAAAGTTTTACCTAATAATTGATATCTTTAGTAGTTATGGAAGTTGAGTTAGGATGTAGTGATGTGGCATTCCAGAAGGATCAACGGAGGCACGTTCCAAAAGAATCTGAGAGAATGGTGAACTAGGGAAAGAGCAGAATATTCAGTGTGCTTCATACAGAACAGCCCAAGGCTAGTTCTAGACTTTAAATGAGCATGTAAAAAATCACATTGGGAGGCACCTGGGTGGCTCAATCAGTTAAGCATCCGTCTTTGGCTCAGGTCATGATCTCATGGTTTGTGAGCTTGAGCCCTGCATGGGCTCTGCGCTGACAGTGCAGAGCCTGGTTGGGATTCTCTGTCTACCCTTACCTCTGACCCCAAAATAAAAAATAAACTTAAAAAAAAAAACTCTGCCTGTTCATAAAAAAAATAAAAATAAGTCACATCGGATCATGTTATTTCCCTGCTTGCACTAGTCTGTTATCAGTTACCGGATGACACTCTTAGGTTGCTAAAGTGTAGGAAATTTAAGCAAGCCCAGACCAGATGAACAAAACCACATATTTGACCCGTAGTTGACCACAGATGCACCAGCAAAGTCTTTTCAGCTTGGGTCAGATCCTTTGAACCTCCCAGCTGTCTTGTAGACTTAAAAATAATAAATGGCCTTGGGTGGGTCAGTCGGTTAAGCGTCCAACTTTGGCTCCAGTCATGATTGCACAGCTCGTGAGTTTGAGCCCCGCATTGGGCTCTGTGCTGACAGCTCAAAGCCTGGAGCCTGCTTCAGAATCTGTATCTCCCTCTCTCTGCCCCTCCCTCACTCATGCTCGCGCTCTCTCTCTCTCTCTCTCTCCCCCCTTCAAAATAAACATTAAAAAATAATAAATGGCCACTATTTTAAGCTACTAAGATTTAGGGTAATTTATAACTCAGTAATATTTAATCGATAAATTGTATTAGTGTTTTTCAATTTTTTTGCCTAAAGTAAAATGCTTTTGCTATATTTATTAGAAAGAAAAAAATGTGAAGATGTAACAGAAACAAATTTTGCTGAGCAAAGAGAGCTGTGATATTGCTTTGAGCTGGCAAAGATGCAATTTAATTTCATCTCATTTCTTGTTAGACACTTGGCTCGAAATTTATAATTTATACTTCACTATATGGACATATGTAGATATATGCACATATTCATGGTATATATAATGCTCAAACAATTTATGAAATCCTAAAGTTTTCGTATCCATGACATTTAAAAAAACATTTTTATTTTGGACAATTTCAAGCATAACAGACACAAAAATAGAGGGAATAAATAGAATTACGAAATTTCCGTTCACCCATCACTCAGCTTCAGTAATTATCAACATTTGGTGTATATTGTTGTTTGTAACACCCTTTTGTTTTCTTTTCTTTTGAGGATATGAGTGGCGTTCGATGCAACTAAGAACAAATTTGCAGTTTGTTCCTGCATTGCTGAAACAAAAATTCTTAAAATGACTAACCTTTGTTTGTTGCCAAGTAACTCTTGGCTATGCACCAATAGCAAAAGTAATATAACAGCGTTTGCAGCATAATTAGATTTGAATAGCAAGTTTTATTTAAAGAGTGCCTGATCTTATTGCTCATAGGCATGCTTTTCTTTCTTGTTTTGTGTTTTCGGCAGTAATCACGTTTTTAATGACTTGTGATAGACTTTTGTTTTATGAAACAATAGAAAACCGCCATAGGAACTGTTTAGTAGGCTTTTAGACGTTGTTGAAGCTGCTTAAAATCCATTTAGGTAGGAGGTTATTATTTGTTAAATACTCGTTTTTATACAATGACTTCTGCACAAAAGATTATTCTCAACAACATTACTTGGATGATAACAAATAATCTAAACAGGCAAACATGATGATGATGTAGTAAGTCACAGCTGCTCCATTTATTGAATGAGAGTTTAGGGTTCTGTTTTTGTCTCTACCCAGAATAGAGAAAATGAAATGCTATTTCTTCAGTCTGCCTTCCAGATATATTTGGAGGGAAGGACGAAGTATGAAATGAAAGGAGGGAGAGAGAGGAGAAGGCAGAAAGAAAGAAGGAGGGAAAGCAAGATGGGAGGAAGAGCAGGTGAACGGCCAGAAGAGAAGAAGGAAGGGAGGGAGGGAGACCAATTATTTGAAGGTATACTTCTTTAACCACTAATGCTGTTAAATATTACAGGTAGGCTTAATTTAACACGTAATATTTTTCTTACTTCTTATTGGAATTTCAGGATTCCCACTATGTATACAGAAGTTAGCTTAGATTCATAGAATATCCAATATCTAGTGTAGCCTCATCGTTGACGTATGTCAAGAATCTTAAAACAAGTGCAAAAGGTGAATGTATCAACATTGGACAAATCTACTCTTATTGTCCCATAAGAAGCTGACCACCAATGAAGCTTAATTCGTCTAGAAGAATGCAGTGTAGAATTGTTCAATTTATGTGCATACATTTTGGACCAAAATTTTATATTTTACAAGATTTGGGTTGTTATGAAATGTCACTCTTAAGGACAGTCCTAATATTATATACAATTATTGCAAAAATTTAAAAACTTTGATTCATATTCATAAACCTTGAATTTCAATGGAGAACATTCTTATTAAGGTTTCTTTTCTCTTTTGCAACAGTTTTAATGGGATTCTTAGAATGCTTGGGTTTTTTTTGGTCCACTGTCGTAAGTAGATCCTCAAATTGTATGTCATCATCAAGTCCTATAACCAATAGAGGGTTTCTGCTCAGGAGAGTCAATGACAGATGTAATCCTCCCTTCCAGTCTTAGGAAAGCAGTGTTAGACTTATTCAGATTCTACAGTAGAAGCTTCACTCTTGTCCAAGACAGTTAAATCTTAATGAGGCCCATTAAATTCACACAGAACTTTTCATCTGTCTTTCCAACTACTATCAAAATAATGTTTTCCCCCAGTCTGCTCTGTATCATCAGAAACTCCACTGGAAACAAGGTGTCTAATAGAAACTGCATTAAAAAATCACAAATGTTGAAAGCAGTCTGTGGAAATGGAGAGCATGTGACCATTAAAACGAGACACTGTGGGTTCAGATCTTGGCTTCTATCCTTACTGGCTGTTCGTTTTGGCCGAAATTCTAGATCCTTTCATCGTAGCAAATTGATGGTCAAATGAAATAATGTAACTGCACACCCCAAAATACAGTGTTTGGTTTTTTTATATGTACCTACACTTATTTTCTACCTTATGTTTATGTTCTTATGGCTTAAGAGCCTTAAATTTATGCTGGAAGTTCCAGCTAATGGCAGGCCAACTTGATAGTTGGTGGCTGAAATTAAACAAAGGGTGCTATTTTAACTTTACTGATAAATTGAGATACTACTTTGTTCTTAATCCCTGAGTAGCTCCTTTGAATACTTATTGCCACTTACCAAAGAAGTTAGTTTCGGGCTCCTTCCTTTGGTAAATATGTGTTCGGTGGTTGCCAACAGCTTCCATATTAAATGAAGTATAATAGTATTAGGAAGCTTTTGCTATGAAATAGTTCTGTAATACCTCAACAGCTAAATGTTTTATAATACATTAGTATTATGTCTGCAGTTCTGCAATTTCTCTGCTATTCTGCATTAAATGGTTCATTCTTTGTCTTTGGAGAAGGACCTCTTAATTTTTAGGCATTTGGGTGGGGGCAAGAGGCCTTGGCGCTGGTCATTCTTCCGGTGAGGGTTTAGAAGGAGAAAGAGGTTGTTATTCGTTCTTTACATGGAGTCTTTTTTTTTAAATATATGACATTTATTGTCAAATTGGTTTCCATACAACACCCAGTGCTCATCCCAAAAGATGCCCTCTTCAATTCCCATCACCTACCCTCCCCTCCCTTCCACCCCCCATCAACCCTCTGTTTGTTCTCAGTTTTTAAGAGTCTCTTATGCTTTGGCTCTCTTCCACTCTAACCTCTTTTTTTTCCTTCCCCTCCCCCATGGGTTTCTGTTAAGTTTCTCAGGATCCACATAAGAGTGAAACCATATGGTATCTGTCTTTCTCTGTATGGCTTATTTCACTTAGCATCACACTCTCCAGTTCCATCCACGTTGCTACAAAGAGCCGGATTTCATTCTTTCTCATTGCCACATAGTACTGCATTGTGTATATAAACCACAATTTCTTTATCCATTCATCAGTTGATGGACATTTAGGCTCTTTCCATAATTTGGCTATTGTTGAGAGTGCTGCTATAAACATTGGGGTACAGGTGCCCCTATGCATCAGCACTCCTGTATCCCTTGGGTAAATTCCTAGCAGTGCTATTGCTGGGTCATAGGGTAGGTCTATTTTTAATTTTTTGAGGAACCTCCACACTGTTTTCCAGAGTGGCTGCACCAGTTTGCATTCCCACCAACAGTGCAAGAGGGTTCCCGTTTCTCCACATCCTCTCCAGCATCTATAGTCTCATGGAGTCTTAATTAATTCTTCTCAGGTGGCCTCTCATCTCTCCCCTGCACCCTGTCATACCTGACCTTTTTGGGTACTAAGCCCACACGGTTTTGTACACCCTCATGGCTTGCTTCTTGGCTGTGGTTTGCTCTATGATAGCCCAGACTACAGTGTCCTCCACTGTCTCATCAATCCCCATGTGTCCAGTAGCTTTTTGTCTTCCAAAAAGTTGAAACCTCTTGTCCAATTTGGGCTGAAAATATAGTTAATAAGATCACTTTTAATTTATGGTTATCACATAGCATGGTTTCTCAACCTTAGCACTCTTGATATCTGGGATGGGATGATTCTCGTGGGGATCTTTCCTATAAATTGTAGGAAGCTAAGCAGCTTCCCTTGTCACATGGCACTCCCTCACACCAGTTGTGAAACCCCAGTTGAGAACCACTGTCGGAGAGCCATACCAGTGGGTAAATGTGCCAGATTCTGCATCATGAAGAAAAAGCCAAGAAATGCAAATACCTTCTGCATCGAAGTACAGTATAAATAAGCCAACCTAATATAATCTGGAAGGCCATTAAATTGCATTACACTATACTATGGAGATGTAATGTCTTATTGTGATAGTCCAGGCCAAGCAGATAATTATAAATTTTCTGACTTTCAGTAATAACATGACGCCTTTTGTCTACTCCACGATTTTCCTTTAATAAGCATTTCCAAATATCCTGGGATTTATAATTTTCATTTCTTGTAGACCTTTTATCCACTAATAGAAAAAGAAAAAATGATATGCTATGATAGTTTTGTTTATTTCTCATTGCTAGGGAAGAGATACTTTCCCTCACAGGACATTGCAATTTTTTGGAAAGCACTGTTGTTCCTAGAAGCTAATTGGTGACTGCTAATTTTTTCCTTGCCTGTCAACAGAAGTCAAAAGAGTAGTTGGCATGCTCACCTCCTTGATTATAGCTATTACATCAATCAGCATCCTTTTCTTGGTGTGCATCATAATTCCTGTAGATAATTATGTATTGTTTCAGTTTTCTCACCATTGTTTTCTGCTTTAGCTTCGACTACACACAAATTTATTTTAAATGGTTGAAATCAGTCATGCAATCAGTGAGAATTCATCCCCACAACATTTATGCAAAATCCACTGCAGCAATTGTTTTGAAAATAATAATTTTTTAAAATTTATTTATTTAAATTCAAGTTAGTTAACATACTGTATAGTATTGGTTTCAGGAGTAGAACCCAGTGATTCATCTCTCACACTGAACACCCAGTGCTCATCCCACCAAGTGCCCTCTTTAATGACCATCACCCATTTAGCCCATCTCCCCACCTACCTTTCCTCCAGCAACTCTCAGTCTGTTCTCTGTATTTAAGAGTCTCTTTGGGTTTTCCTCCCTCTCTCATTTTATTTTATTTTTCCTTCCTTTCCCCTGTGTTCATTTGTTTTGTTGCTTAAATTCTACATATGAGTGAAATCATATGACATTTGTCTTTCTCTGACTTATTTCGCTTAGCGTAATATACTCTAGTTCCATCCACATTGTTACAAATGCAAAGATTTCATTCTTTTTGATCACTGGGTAATATTCCACTGTATATATGTACCCCCTTTCTTTATCCATTCATTATTTGATGAACATTTGGGCTCTCTCCATAATTGGGCTATTGTTGATAACACTGCCAGAAATATTGGGGTGCATGTGCCCCTTCAAATCATCATTTTTATATCCTTTGGCTAAATACCTAGTAATGCAATTGCTGGGTCATAGGGTAGTTCTAAAACACCTTTATTTATTCTGTCTACCCATGCTCTCTTTTGTTTGTCCCCCATATTTTTCTCAGCTCATTTGGTAGAATGAGGGTACAGTGAGTGACTGAGTGAGTTCTCAGATCAGCAGGAGTCTGGGTTTGACAAGCAGGGTGGCACACACTGGAAGCAGGGGCTCTAGAGACCATTGCAGAGGGTGGCAAATGAATGGGGAACCTGAGCCCTAATATTAGCGCCATAGAATAATTAACTTTTTCTATGATATTCTTGACTGATTCTATTTTAAAAACAATTATTCAATGAATATAATCTCTTCACTGTTCATGTTACCTGAGAGGTTTATCAAGAGATTGGAAAGTGATTAAATATAAATTCTATCACTCCTATGTTAGAACAGTACTTCATAATAGATATTTTTTTAAAGAAGAAAAACTAAATTAAATATGATGATATTAAATTTGCCAATTGAACATGTTCCGCACATCATTGCACCAAGGGACGACTGGAGAACTGTTCTTTGTTTTTAAATTATTTTAATGTTTATTATTCAGAATGAGAGACACAGGGCATGAGCAGGGGAGGGGCAAAGAGAGAGGTAGACACAGAATCAGAAGCAGACTCCAGGCTCCGAGCTATAGTAAGCACAGAGCCCAATGCAGGGCCTGAACCCACAAACTCTAAGACCATGACCTGAGCCAAAGTCAGGCAGTCAACCAACTGAGGCACCCAGGTGCCCCTTGAAAACGGTTCTTAACGTCTTGGCTAACCATGGCTCTGATTCTATTAGTCAAAATAAGTTTGGGGGTATATATTTTTTGCCTTATGCATTATGTTAAAGCAAAAGATAGTAGAGATTAGCCAGAATTTATCTCATGATAAATTAATACGGAATTTGCCTGAAATATGAAACTCTTTTAGCCCATTTTCTCAGTCTTTTAGGGGGTCAGAAGGAAAAGATGAGTTATCAGTCAGTGGCTTAATTTTTCAAAATTTAAATCAATGATCAATAGTAAAATTTTCTAGCCTCCTTGATTACAGGGAGGTAACTGAATTGATTTATAAAAGCTTGTTTCTTAATTCCTCTTACCCCTGTACAGCTGCCCCATATCGTTAAATGACATTGCCCTTCATGTATTTGCTCAAGACCATAAGTGGGGATCCCTAGATTTTCATTCATATTCCACATTAAGTCCATCAGTAAACTTGGTGAATTCTACCTACCAAATAGATACTTAAAGGAAAAAATCCTACCATTTCTGTCACCATCACCAATGTTCCATCACCTCTTTGTGGACTACTTCAATGCCATTCTTACTGGTTTTCCTGCCTCCACTCTGCCTTATTGCCTTCATACTACTCCCTTCTCCTGGACTTGAACACCAAGGTGCCACAGTCATACTTCTGGCATATAAATGCTTCCAGGTGCTCTCTCTGAAATTCTCCAGGGCATTCTCATTATGTTTAGAATAAAACCCAACTCTTTTCCACATTCTATAAGGCTCTGCCTGGCCCATGGCTGTCTCTGAGCTCATTGCCACTCTTTCCATATGTCAGTATGGCTGTAATGACCTGGACTACCCTTTAAACATACTAGGCGCATTCCCGTCTCAGGGCCTTTGCACCTGCTCTTCCCTCTGCCCACCATAATCTTCCTTTTGGTATGCACATGGCTCATTTCCTCCCTTCACACAAATCTCTTTCAAATGATCTTCAGAACAAACTTTACTGACATCCCTTTCTAAAATAGCACCTACATTAGTCTTTCTCCTCAGCTGCTTTATTTTTTTAATAATACTTATAACTGGCTGATATTATATTATGCATATATTCATTTACATGTATATTTTCCATCTCCTTCTCTGGAATGCAAGCTCCATGAAAGCAAGGAATTTTGTCTGCCTGCTTCACTGTTATACCCCTCAGTAACTAGAAAAGTGTCTGGCAAACAGGAGATATCTTTAAAATATTTGTTGAATGAATGATTGAACATATTTGTTCTGTTTGCATTATAAGAAACATTGATCATACCATATGAATAAAATATTAAGTATCAAAGCTAGTCAAATGAATTTCTTGATTTTCCTGAATACATGCATTTTGATAGCTATAGTAAGAGTTACATCCTTGAAAGTATTTGCTCTATCACTTTGACGTGACTCTTAGATCAAGGTTATCTTGTACATGGTATTCGTTTGTTCATAAACTGCTCTCCCTGCAGTTTTCTGCTCAGTTGCTTTGCCACTCCTCTCTCTTTGAGGCTTCTGAGGCTCCGTGACTCTGTTGTGAGCCACCATAATTGTTTGCAACAGAAAGTAGAAATTTTGCCAATCCCAGTGCATTAGAGATAAGTGAAAAAGAGAGCACCCGTTTGTCCCCAAATGGCTTTACCCAGTACATGTTAATATTTTCTCCTGTCCATTCATTTTTTTCTCACAAGAAAGATGGGATTATGTCTGCTTGCTGTAACACTCATAGGCTCTATGCCCCACTGTTAGAAAATAACGTTAAAACATTCTAGGCCAAAGAAAGCAGAACTAAAACCCCATTCTGCATCTTTGAAGCTCTGTGGTTAATCCACATTACCTTGACTTGCTAGGAAAATAGGCAATCCTTGGTCAACTCTTTTAAGTTAAAAAAATACATACAGGCAACAAAACAAACAAGACGCATTATAAAACGGGGTATGTTGACGGGATTGCCACAAAGCATGTTTTATCATCAGCTGTATAAATCTGTGAATATTATTTTGTAACCAGTTCGGTTGATAGATTTAAATGGGGTCAGAAAGAAATTCCTTCTGAGTATAGCACTAAGCACAGTGTATCATATATATGCTCTCATCTCCCACGTTCTTAAATACGATTCTATGTCTCATTGATCTCTTTCTTTCTAATAGAGTCTTACTATTGAAAAGTACTTCATAAATGCTCTTGAAATTGACTTATAGAGTTATAGTATGATTATTTACCTGCTTGTAAGCTCTGTCAAGGTTAAAAGCTGTGTTTTGTTTACCTTTGAGGGTTTTTTTTTTTTTTTTTGCAATCTTAGTACATTACTTGTGTATTTCAAAGTCTTCAAAATGGTTTTGTTGAATTGTGTTTTTGAAGATAGGTCAGTTCTCCTGTTATGGAAGCTAATGTAGGAAATATTAATGGTGCTTAAATTCAGGATCTAAGGGCCTTTTGAGCCACTAACTAAGCATCCAGTTCATCATTTTACAAATAAAAATATTTTTTATCAGACTATAGAGAATGTCAAATGCTGTTGTCCCAAACTTTGATGGGTATTATTAGAGCAGATTTATTTTCCATCTACTATAGTCAGACACTTAGGGCACCTGGATGTCTCAGTCAGTTAAGGGTCTAACTCTTGGTTTCAGCTCAGGTCATGATCTCACGTTTCATGGGTTCGAGTCCCATGTTGAGCTCTGCGCTGACAGTGTGGAGCCTGCTTGAGATTCTCTCTCCCCTGTCTCTCTGCCCCTACCCAACTCACGCTTTCTCTCTTTCAAAATAAATAAACTTAAGAAAAATAAAATATAATCAGGCACTTAATCTGTTATCCTATTTAACCTTCACAACAAGCCATAAAGGAAAATTATTTTTGTCACATTCTGTATATAAGGAGACTGAGACTCAGAGAGTTTAAATAACTTCTATAACTATCCAAATCAACAAGGCAGAGTCAGGAATTATTAGGCCCATATCTCCCTGAAAGGTAAGTGTATTATCTTTCTTACTCTACCATAATGCTTCTAAGAAACAAAGCAGTGAAGGCACCAAATAAAATACACTTTGAAAATTATCTGACTTTGAAAATTTTTGTGGTAGGATGATTACAGGTATCCAGGAAGTATTGAGTATTCTTAGTAGTATTTGAGGGATTAATATTTGAGGTACTAAAATTAAATTTTGGATGAGTGATTGGTCAACAGAGAAAGACATGCTCATCTTAAATATCTTCACATTTCTCAGGGCGCCCAGGTGGCTCAGTTGGTTGAGTGTCTGACTCCTGATTTTGGCTTAGGTCATGATCTCACAGTTCATGGGATGTCCCTCTCTCTCTGCCCCTTCCCCACTTGTGCATGCTCTCTCTCTCTCTCTAAAATAAATATTTTTAATATCTTAACCTTTCTTTCCTGTAAGAACATTAAAATAACCATATTTTTTATGAGATTTATATTTTTGAGAGAGAGAGAGAGAGAGAGAGAGAGAGAGAGAGAGAGAACGAGTGGGGGAGGGGCAGAGAGAGAGGAAGACACAGAATCCGAAGCAGGCTCCAGGCTCTGAGCTGCCAGCACAGAGTCCGACACGGGGCTTGAACTCACAAACCACCAGATAGATCATGACCTGAGCCAAAGTCAGATGCTTAACCAGCTGAGCCACCCAGGTGCCCCTCCTGTAAGAACATTAGAAAAACTCAAGAATAGTGGCCACATGAACCTGGTCTTTTGTTACTTTTCTTTTTGGAAGCCAGGATCCTATTTTTTACTATTTGATAACTCAAATATACATGAAATGGGAAAAAAGGGAGAGACTGAATCCCTTCATGATTAGTTAGGGAACCTTAACATAGATAAAGAATCAATCCTATGCACAATTTCATATATACTCACTTCTAGAAGTTTCTCTCTAACTGGCAGCAAAACAAATGTCCTTAAAATTCCTCTTTTCTCTGCAGAACAGTTTTGTCAATTGGGACATCTTAATAATTGGGAGAGACCTGTAAGAGAGGTTTGGTTTTATTTTAAATAACTATATCAGCTTTACTGTTTTCCATTGATAGGGTGTTCTGAAGAATAAAATGAGGGCTTGAAAATACTTTTGGTGGTGGATACATAGAAATATTTTCATGCATAATTAGCAGAAACACTTTTCTACTGTAAGGTTGTAAGGTTTTATTTAGGTGGTAAAATATGATTAGGATTTAAAATCAACCTGTGCTTCATGTCACTACTGTCAGGCTTTCTGTGGTTTTTTTCTATGATGTCACTTTAGTGGGTGTGTCGTGTCTTTGGGTGGGGGGGCAGGTAGAAAAAGAGAAGGAAAGAGAGTGTTCCGAGAGGCAAGTTGTTTTCTTGACAATAAAATGTCAGTTGGTCTAGTCATGGTCTGATGCTAATTAGTTTAGGGTTTTTTTATTGTGAGTAATTTGAATTTCCTTGTGGTTTCACCTTTATCTGTGAAGAAATTAAGAAGGCTTTGTGTTTGTGTGGGTTCGTTTTGTTTGGATATTAACATTCCTGCATTTGTTTGTGAGTTCTGTCTTCTCTCCATTCAATTCGACTAATATTCACCATAAGGTGTCAAAAACATTCTCGTAATGGATGATTCAGCCTATGTCCTTTATTGGTGGCAGCAAAATTGGTCACTCTCAAATGAATGCTGAGCTGAGCTACAGCTTCGCTGTAACAGTCACTTCTTTTCACAGTTATTTTGCCATTGTGTCAGACCTATAGTTCAGCTGTTGTACTATCTGGTAGTTTCCATTCACTTTTAACAAAGATAGGTGAATCATTCTAGAAGCATGTGTAACTGATAAATAAACTGTCATAGCGTAATATCAAAACATGACACACCAGACTATACAGTAAGAGTGTTCTGCTCTCAGTTGAGGTTACTTAGCTGCACGTTTTTGCTCTCTTAACAGATTGCTCACACCTTGAGACGAAACCTGTGCAGAGCCATAGCACTCACTTGACAGAATATTCCAGGAGCAGGTCACAAAGAATTGGGAGGCAGAGATCTAGCGAGGACTCTAGCTTCCATGTTCTTTTCACACCCCAGATCGTGCATCTCTAAAACAAGGGGGTTGAGTCAGCCCGGATTTTTAATTACTTTTAACTTCTGATTATTGTAAAATACAAGGGCAGGAACCAGAGATATCCCAAAACCCCATCACAATGCCTACCACATTATAGTGTCCATATGTATCAGTTGAATTGAATTGATTTTTTTGGGGGGGTGGGATGAAAACCTTAGGTGAAATACTGCTGTATATATAAGATGACTAAAAGCAAAACTACTTTTGGGGGAGAGGGGTAGAGCAAGTCAAGCCACACAGAACACCCTTTATCTCAATCTTCACTTCTCCTGCCCGGAGGGGCACTATGGGAATCTCAGGGCTTTAGGGAACACAATTTAAAAATCAAAGGATTTAATAAGCATATGATTTTCTCTGGCTCCAACATTTTTTGATTCCTCTGGTAACTTGGAGTCATCACACAGGGAGTAATATGAAAGGTCTTAAAGATGTCACATTATGCCACAGGGTGGGTGGTGGGTTGAGGTAGAGAACCGCAAAGCCATTTTACATTTCTGAAATAATGTGCTGCATTTTGATTTTTATTATCTTTCTCCACAGTTTTTTTCTCTTACTGGAAATCAGTGTGGGATGTGTTTGAACAGAGAACATTTCTCTCAGCTGCTTTCTGTAATAAACTGTTGGGTTGTCTACTTGTAACTGCATAATCACAAAATTTTATAAATTGACTTAACTTACTGAATAAGCCAGCTATTTTGATACCATAGTTGCTTTTGAAGTTCACTGAAATTATCTGATAACCCCGAGCCTAAGAAATGTGGCTTTTTGACCTATGAATGGTCAACTATTTTGCCAACATTTAGTGAATAGCCTGCTTATTTAGCTGGTCGGGGAATAAAAATTGGTTAATTTCACTTTAGGCAAGAAATAAGAGTAGGGTTAATCAGAGATGTCAAATCTTTGAGATGAATTTCAGAGTGATTTATGTCATCCCATTACCCCAACTTTCCTTTCCCCTTCATTCCCATTCCTGTGTTAAAGGCTAAGGAAGGTCAATGAATAATGCATTCAATTAGTTGCAAATAAAAGGTATTGATCTTATGTGAGGGTGGTCTCCCAAACCAAGACTCTTAAAACTCATCCCTGTTTTTCTGCGTTGGGGGGTGCATGATTCACTTGCACTGACTGTGTTTTCTGTTAAAGAGAGATGAAGGTGAGCTGCCAAAGCAGATTGAATTCTTGAATCCTCTGGCGATGAGGACACATAGCCAACTCCAGGCACCGCTGTCTAGATCAGCCTTCCTGTTATCACCCAAACTGGCATGTCCTCCTGGCAAGGAAGGAATAAAGCCCTCAAAGTGAAAACATTTTAGTTCAGCAACCCTTAATTGATCATTTCTGTACTTGTTACAGAGTGGAAGTTGCAACGACAGGTTT
The DNA here is from genome assembly GCF_018350175.1 of Felis catus. Lineage (NCBI taxonomy): Eukaryota > Metazoa > Chordata > Mammalia > Carnivora > Felidae > Felis > Felis catus. Next base: position 25,300,252 of record NC_058386.1, read on the forward strand.
CAAGGGACCTGGGAGATTCAATAAGAGAGGGGAGGGAGGGAGGCTTAATGAAGGAGAACTGCCTGTTTGTCTAAATTCCAGACAGTCTAGTTTAGCGAGGAATGAAGTCTGCAATGGGAAAACCTATCTTCAAGATGCTTAATAGTACACTCTTAGATCCATAGGCTGATAATTGATAAATCAATGAGAGTGCACAGCAGAAATGTGTGGAAGCTGAAAAATCAAAGAGAGTATATCATGCAAATTAGCAACAAATACTACAAAATGTAATGGATAATAGTAATAAGGGGTTTTGAGTAAATGGAAGGTACCATTTCAAATATTATCTTGGTGAACGTTTATGTACATGTTTGAGTGTGCAGCTTGTACTTGTACTAATTGAATGCCACATTGCTATCCCATTTAGAGACTGTGTGTGTAAGAAATACTTAATCTAATTTGTAAGTTATGGGTATGAGGCAGTGTGATCCAGGGTATGGAAACTTGGAAAGGGATTAAGAAGAATAAGACATTATGCCCCCCAAATCGTTGGAATGCACAATACAGATATCATGTGTAGCTTTAATTAACACAGGGAAAACATGGGGTACCCTTTAAAACAGAAAACAAGGTGCAAGTTGAAAAAATTTGGTGAAGCACAGTCATATGTTCTTAAGGACTGGCCAATCCTGATTCGGACTTCAACAGTCATGTGACTGTCAATTTGGAAATGTTATATTTGACTTGTGTACAATCTAATAGCTTTTCAGCTCGCCTGAAGGTACTACCTGCAATATGTAAGTCATTACCTGGTAGAATGCTTTGACACACTGCTGTGAGAATGAAAAATATTTGGGAAAATAAATTGTGTTCTATCATTCAGCTCATGCAGCATAACTATAAGTCTGTATCGTTATTCTTGTTTTTCAGCCCCTCTGACTGATAAGCCACCCAAGCTTTTGTATCCTGTGGAAAGTAAACTGACAATTCAGGAGACTCAGCTGGGTGAGTAATTCCTTAATTCCAGTTAATACACTTCTCTCAATACAGTCTGACAGTTAATAAGCCTAGATTGTACCCTCATGTAATACTCTAAGCTAAACTTATGTGTACTTAAAGGGAGCAAAATTAGAAAATACCAGCAAACGTGGCCCATTCCATCCCCCACAGTGTATGCATTAGGACCAAGCTGGACATATGGATATAAGAACTCATATGTTTTTTAGGTGCTTGTTAGGAAATGAGATGGGCTGAAGGTTTTACTGGTGGCATTATGTTGTTGTTTTATAAGGCTTGAATTGGTTTTACAATGGGCACTATGGAACTCTTTGACTTACAATATACCATTAAAACATTAAAATATAATTTTTGAAAATGGGGAGAAAAGGTACAGTTTCATTAAGATAAATGTGACTATCACAGTTAAAAATCATTTTTATCTAATCAAATGGAAAGGACATTATGCTACTTAAGTTATGGATAATATTTAATAAAATGTGAGCAAGTGGCTTTTGGGTAAAGGACCAACAGGTTTAAGACATAAGAACATGGACAAAATGCTTTCGTAAATATCCAGTTATCAACACATCGGAATCTGACATAATTATTTTAGGGTTCAGTCTAGAATTTCTAGTGGTTTATCTATGTTCGGTATAATTTTAACCATACATTTATGTTTTTTAAGGAACTTTTTCCTACACTAACCACTTGACAGTAGAAATGCTTTACTGTATACAACTAAAAAGGAATCGATAGCCTATCCCTTAAGTTATTAATATCATTATTGTTTTTGGAGTGAGAATTTAGATTAAAATTGTAAATCATCTTTAAGATTACTGATGAATCTTTGTGAATAGCATATTCAAAGCTACAGTGCAAAAAAAAGGTGTGATGGTTTTAGAACCTATAAAATTATTATAGTCAACAGATTTCTAACATTGGATATATTTAGTAACTTAAGGCATGAGCATGTATAGGATTTATACAAGTCACGGTATCAATATGCTTTTTTGATGGTAAACCCAAGCCCTTGAATTGATGCCATATACATGCAAGTAGTACTCTAATTGTCATTAAGCACCATTAAGGCAATGTTTATGAAACAAACATATATTAAAATTGCATCATGCTCTTTACTCATGTTATGGTATATTGAAGTATATTAGATTTTAGTGCTACTTTCTGAGGAAATTTTGAAATGTAGATTCTCCTGAGTGGCCACACTCATACAGACCTTTCAGTAACTCCAAAGGGTATGTATTTGTCAGGAGTTATACGAAACGTTCTTGGGAAAGAAGAAACGGCTTATGGTACCAGTTACCAAGTAGGAACATAGTGAAATTGAAATTAATTGTGGCTCTTTCCTTGACAACATGGTTAAAAGAATTGTATGATTGATGGTTGCCAATTGGGTTTCCCTATATTACCTAGTGTTCTCTCCGTTCTACTAATGTGTTCTACACAATGGAATCATTTGTAAAACTTTCTTTGTTAAAAAATACTTTTTGTTGAACAAAAATTATAAAGACTAATCAAATAGTTGTGAAAGTCTGAAAATTTCTTATGCAAATTGCAAGTTTCCACTGTATATTCATTTGAAGAAAGATGGGCATGTGTGTTAGCAAAATCCTCTGAGAAGTACCCTAACTCCTTTATTACCACTGCCAAAGGAACATGAGTTCTCTTTAAAAACCAAGTAACTAGAGACATCAACTTGGGATTTGAATTCTTTTAAACAACTTTTGTTTCATCGTACTTTCTGATTCCAGTTCTCAGTGTGTAGGATAAATTATTTACTAGTTAGAGAAATTTAACCAGAGTCCTTGAATTTTGGGACCAACAGTAGATTTGAAAAAACTACCTTTGCGAATAGCATATTCAAAAGTGTTGTTACTGCAATAGTATTGGAGTAGGTGAACAGCTGATCACAAAGGGTAAGTGAAAATAGGAAGTAATCTTAAGGACCAAAAAAAAAAAAAAAAAAAAAAAAAAAACCTCCAGGTGTCTAAAATATATTCATTTTCTACAATATGTACTTAGATTTTTCACCTCCTGGGGATTGAATTTTTGCCTTTCTAGATTTGAAAAAGCTGTCAATTTCAATAGGGCCAAATGTGTTATATCCTAAGAAAGGGGGACTGAATGAAGTTTCATGGGCAGGAGTAAGGAGGATGGCCGGGACCAGTGAAGGAGATCTTGGTGGTGCCTACTCTTAGGAGAAGGTGAGAATCTCCAAGAGTTTCACTGGCCAGGAGCTCAGGGGTCTGACTCAACCTTGTCCTAAATTGAGGCTTGACCTCAGAGGATAATAAAAGTACCATATGGACTACATTATAAGAACAATCATCAGTGACTACACAAAGCTGAGTTGGTATATGTCTGGTGACCTAACTTGAACGTCCTGGCAAACTTACACACACATCCATCTGACCTTGATAACTATAAACCCATCAGTTCTCCAGTTTGTCTGTAAATATATAAAACTTAATAATAATAATGTTATAGATTAACTCATAAAATGCATGGATTTGTTTTCATCACCAGGTTCTCCTTCCTCTGCCATTTGTGGGCTGTGCCCACGTTTCCCTTTCTGTGTCCCTTGTGGCTTCCTATTCCTCCCAATTCCTCCATCGTCTCAAAAACTGGAAAGATTATGATAGCGATCATTTAAACCATTCCAGTGTAGAAAGGAAAAGGCACAAAGAAGCAAAGAACAAATATATGTAATATAAATATATAATAGTAACTCAATTCATATAAAATATGTAAATTGGTGGGTTTGAATTTTAATCACTTTTAATGTGGTTACAGCCTAGCATTTCCACTCTAAGTGGCATCAGTGTGTTACTTCACAATGTGAGAAAAGAACTTTAGTCCTTTTTGAATAACTTTCAGACATCAGCAAATGTCTGGACAGCACTTTCTTGGGTAAAATCCCAGAAATCATGCTGTACAATTCTGAAGGTCAGTCTAGGAGGTGAGCCTGACTTGATCCTTTCAAGGCGCGGTAATCAAGGGAATCAAAAGACAGATGCCGTAATCTTGCTAAGGTTGAGCCTTGAGGATGTCAGTCAAAGATGTGGCCTTCTCGTTATGGCCAGGAACCCATTTTCAGAACCTCCCAGGACAGAGGATGTTCATCATTACCAGACTTTCAAACTTTCACTTTATTTAAAGTTTGTTTTTTGCTTATAAAATCATTATACAGGTTACTGGTAGAAATTTTGAGAAATACAGGAAAAAATCTTGTTTCTTTGAGTTGTAATATCATTCTGCTGCTTTTTCTTATTCCAGGTTTTATTTAAATTGACATTAGTTGACATATAGTGTAGTATTGGTTTCAGGAGTAGAATTTAGTGATTCACCACCTACGTATAATACCCAGTGCTCATCCCAACAAATGCCCTCCTTAATTAATGCCCATCATCCATTTAGCCCTTCCCCCCACCCCTCGCCTCTAGCAACCCTTAGTTTGTTCTCTATAATTAAGTCTCTTATGGCTGTATTAAATATTAAATTAAATATTCTATTAAAAAAATACTAAACAAAATATTTTTAATGACCACATGATATCCATCTGAAGGTCCTATAATTTTATATGTATTGCTGGAAATTTGGATTTTTCCAAATTTAATCATCCTAAATAATGATGTGGTGATCTTCACCTATACATTTTCCCTTAACTTTATAATTATTTCAACAGGTCACATTCCTAAAAGGAAAAATACTTGTAAAAGTAACTAATTTTATTATAGTTTCTTGCTATATTTTCAGAATTCTTACCAAAGAAGTTGTATACACTCTCACCAAAAGTATATAATGGCTATAATACATTTTAAAATCTTTTCAATTCAACTTGTTTAAACTAAAAAAAAAAAAAGGCTCACCCACTTCTCCCACTGTCTAGCCCCCCGCCTCTTGCAACTACCAGTCTGTTCTCTGAATCTTTGAACTTGTTTTTTGTTTCATTTTGGGTTTTATTTTCTCTTTTTTTTAGATTCCAAATGTAAGAGAGATCATACTTTTTCTCTGACTTATTTCACTTAGCTTAGTACCTTCACAGTCTATCCAGGCTGTCACAAATTGCAAGATTTCAATCTTTTTAATGGCTGAGTAGTATTGCTTTGTATATTTATACCACATCTTCTTTATCCATTCATCCACTGATGGACACGGTTGTTTCCATATCTTGACTATTGAAAACAATGCTGTAATGAACTTGCAGATGTATATATCTTTTCAAATTATTGTTTTTATTATCTTCATATGAATACCCTGAAGTGGAATTGCCAGCTCATATGGTAGTTTTTTTTAACTTTTAATTTTAACAAAATTTTGACAAAAACTTTTAATTTTTTGAGGAAACTCCGTACTGTTTTCCATAGTGGTTGCACCCATTTACATTCCCACCAGCAGTGCACAAGGTTCCCTTTTTTCAACATCTTTGTCAACATTTATTATTTGTTGTCTTTGTGATAGTAGCCTTTCTGACAGGTGTGAGGTGATTTCTCATTGTGGTTTTGTTTGCATTTCCCTGATGATTAATAATGTGGAGCATCTTTTTATGTTCCTTTTGGCCATTTGTATGCCTTCTTTGAGCAATGTCTATTCAGATCTTCTGTCAACTTTTAAAATCACTTTGGGGGTGTTTTTATTGTTGGTATTATTAAGTTGTCTGAGTTCTTTGTATATTCTGAATATTAGCTCCTCAGAGACATGATTTGTAATTATTTTGTGTGATTCATTAGATTTCCTTTTTGTTTTGTGAATACCTTCCTTTGCCATGCAGAAGCTTTTTAGTTTGATGTTATCCCACTTGTATATTTTTGCCTTTGTTTCTTTTGCTTTTGGGGTCAGATCCAAAAATTCCATGTCAAAACCAATATCAAGGAGCTTACAGCCTTTGTTTTTCCTTTCGAAGTTTTATGGTTTCAAGTCTTACATTCAAGCTGGTAACCCATTTTGAGTTAATGTTTGTGTATGGTGTAAGACAGAAATCCAGTTTTCCCAATACCATTTATTAAAGAGATTGAGTTTTTTCCCATTGAATACTGCTTGGCTCCTTTTTCATAAATTAATAGAATATATACGTGGGGGGTCATTTCAGGGCTCTCTATTCTTTTCCATTGATCTGTGTCTGTTTTTATGCCAATACATACTTCTTAATTACTCTAATTCTGTAACATAGTTTGAAATCCGGCATGATGCCTCCAGCTTTGTTCTTCTTTATCAAGATGGCATTTGCTATTGGTAGTCTTTTGTGGTTCCATACAAATTTTAGAATTGATTGTTCTATTTTTGTGAAAAATCCAGTTGGAATTTTATAGGGATTCCATTAAATCTGTACGTTGCTTTGGGAAGTTTGGAGATCTTAACAATATTAACTCTTCCAATCCATGAACACAGAGTATCTTTTTATTTATATATTTATTTATTTTTGTCTTCAATTTATTCATTAATGTATTACATTTTTCAATATACAGGTCTTTCACCTGCTGGGTTAAACTTATTCCTAGGTATTTCATTCTTTCTGATGTAGTTGTAAGTGGGATTGCTCTCTTAATACCTCTTTCATAGAGTTAATTATTAGTGTTTAGAAAAGCAACAAATTTGTGTGCGTTGATTTTGTATCCTGCAACTTTACTCTATTCATTTATTAGTTCTAACAGGTTTTACAGTTTAGAGTTCTAATGAGTATAATAACTTTTTAACCTTTGATAAGATCAATAGCATTATACATCTTTGTAATGTAGTGTTTTGGAAGGGAAAGTCAATTTCCTTTGATTTAGGAATTAGTTCTTCCTCTCCCTTCTTACCTCTTTCTCTCACTCTCCACTCATTGCATACAAGTGGCCTCTCCTTTTTCAGAATTAGCCACATTCAGAGGATTTCAAATGAATCTAGTCTGTTTAGGCAAATGCCTATGGTTGATGAAATATGGAAACCTAATTGAATGTTTACATTCTCTGCTTTCTTCTCCTGCTTATACTAACACTCAACTGAGAACTTTCTCTAGATTCTATGTCTCTTAATAAAGCTCACAGTAATCTGATAATGTACTGTAGGCACAGGAAATGCCAATACATACTAATTGGTGACGTGGTGTGCATGCCACAAAAGGCACACATCTCCAAATTTTCTGTAAAAGAAAATAATGACACTGAATTGAGTAATCTGCCCAGTATTGCTCTTATTTTTCTTTAATATCTAATATGTTTGTTAACTTTGTTAAAAAAACAAACACTTCTATATCTGAGGAAATAAGAATTCCCCACATGTTAACCTGCAGAGGAAAGTGGTTGATGACAATATTGAAACTTCAGATTTTTCGTGATCTGTCCAAGTAAAGAGACACACATACATGTAACTATCCAATTTAGCTACAGGCTAATTAAAATAAAATGGCACACTGGAACTTAACTAGCACATCTTGCCCTATTTTACCATGTTATAGTTTGCAAAATTTTAAATTTCAACTAGACTGAAGGAAAAATGTTCATATCTTATATAATAGATCCTGACTGATATCTTTATAGGAAAACTCCTTGTCATGCAAATTATACATTCAATTTACTGTGATGCTAAAATAGTTATTGAAAACATGCTCAACTTCATTGCTTTTTCTTTAGTAGAGTTGACACACGATATTGCATTAGTTTCACGTATACGACATAGTGATTCATCAACTCAGTACATTATGCTGGGCTCACTACAAGTGTAACTACCATCTGTCACCATACAATACTATTACGATACAATTGACTATATTCCCTTGTACTGTATCTTTTATTCCCATGACTTATTCATTCCATAACTCAGAGCCTTATATGTCCTGGAACTATGTATATAAATATATTGTGCCTGGAATGTGTTTAACTACAAATACACTAGTTGAATTTTTTAAGTTTATTTATTTTGAAAGAGAGAGAGAGAGAGAGGATCCTAAGCAGGCTGTGTGCCGCCAGCTCAGAGCCCAGGGTAGGACTCGAACTCATGAACCGTGATATCATGACCTAAGCTGAAACCAAGAGCTGGACACTTAACCACTGGAGCCACCCACGAGCCCCACTAGTTGAGTTTTTAATCCAAGCAGACACGATACGGAATTATTATCTAATATTTGCTAGCTAGGTGTATATTTTAATAACTTGAAACAAAACATATTTTTCTGAATAGTTACTACTCTGACTAAAATTGCGAAGCCTCTTTGTTTCCTTTTTCAGGGAGGGAAATACAGTAAAACTTTGGATTGCAAGTAAGTTGTTCTGTGAGTGTTCCGTAAGACAAGCAAACATTTCTAATAAATTTTAACTTGGTAAATGAGCGATGTCTTGCAATACGAGCCGTCCGTGATGCCAGATGTCACATGACCACAACTGAGCCAATGGTTCTTGAAATTCACTTTAATATACAAGTGTTTATGGATTACCAGCATGTTTCCGGAATGAATTATGCTTGCAAACCAAGATTTTACTGTACTTATTATCAGTATCTTAGAAACAAGGAACAATTCAAGTGTTCAATTTGATACGTAATTCTGAAAGTGGCATATAATACTGTTGACTCTAAAAAAATACTTTGTTGCTGAGTCCTGAAAGTGATGCATATAGGACCTTCGTTTCCAAGAGGTAAGGAAGTTAGTGTTGACTGAGTTTGTCCATCCACATTTACTCTTCTCGTTGTTTTTGACTTTATTCTTGTTGCCACATAGGGAATTTACAAGACATATTTTCACTGACAGACTCGTATAAAATAACCCATAAAACTTTCCTTTCACTCTGGATGAAAACATGTATATCCAAGGTCCAAGTTTTAGATGAAAAATGATGTACTTGTTGCCGGCTTAAGAAAGATGGGCAGATCAACACGGCTCTATTGACTGACATAAAGCTTGTTAGGCATAAATTGGAGCTTCTGGACAAATAGGCATCATAATTAAAGCATGTAAAAGCAAATAAAAACTGGTATTATAATTATATAAAGTGATGGCATTCAGTTCTACTCAATCCAAATTTATCATGCCATGATAAATGAAAGTAATAACTTTTGACAGCTGTTGTGGTCTGATAGCTTACTTTTGCAAGCAAAAGCGCCTTAAAAATTATGATTCTAACCTGAGGAGAAATATTTCTCCTATCAGTATTTAGTTACTATTTCATATCCTTAAGCAAATGAGAAATCAACAAATGGAACCTACTATTAGTATTCTAGGATCATTATATGCCGCAACTTATATCAATCTCACAGATTTCAAAATCAAAGTCTTCTTTTAGCGCTAGAGAGGAGAAATGGGCTGGGTAAAAATGCAACTTGAATGTTTGCATTAAAAATTGCTATCTAAGCAGAAGTCACACTTCCTTTTTAAGTGTTAAATGCTCAAGGTCTAATGCTTGACAGGCTTGAAACCCAAAGAAAGATGGAGATGGAGGTTAGAACAGCTGCTATGGGTCATTGATATCTGAAAATTTGGAAGGCAGCTCAAGTGCTTGTTAAGATGCATTAAAAACTGGAATAGAGACCATGTAAGTGCGCCTGCTTTTTCTTACCTTGGAAAGGGGGCGGAAGGGGGAGAAGATGGGAAGAAAGAAAAGATCCAAGAGAAAGTGTTGCCACAAAACCAATACAGAGAGTTCGTTGAAATTCCCAGATTTTGGTCTAGTTCCAGTCTAGTTTGTTGGACTTGGACACGAATCATGCAGATTACTCTTTTGTTATAAGACGGAGAGTACTATTTTATATGTTGTTGACTAGATATGTATAATTCTTCACAACTCTAAATTTAGGAATTTTATGAAGTAGAGGGGCTTTGGTAGTTATCAAGTCAAATCTTTCCTTTAACTGATGACAGAACAGAGACCAAAAATTCCTATATGCTTTTATATCTCAAATTTTACAAAAAGAAAATTTAATATCATTGTTACGGTTTTATTATGGTTGTTGTTGTTCAATTGTTTTGGTTACGATAAAAAGGAGGCATGTGACACCAATTCCCATTTCAGCACATTCTGTCACACAGACCTAGATGACAGTCCAGCTCTGCCACTTACTACTAGTATAACCTTGAACAAGCAGCCCTCGTTTACCTAAGTGATAAAAAAGGCACTATGATAAGACACGTCTATGGAGTTAGTGTGGGTATATAATGAGATAATGCATGTAAAGATTAGTGCATTGCCTGGTATATATTAAGTAGTCAGTACCTCCTTGCTGCTAGTAGTTGAGGTTTTCTTTTTTTAAGTTTACTTATTTATTTTGAGAGAGAGAGCAAGCATGAGCAGGGGAAGGGCAGAGAGACGGAGAGAGAGAGTATCCCAAGCAGGCTTCCCACGGTCAACACAGAGCCCAACGCGGGGCTCGATCCCACAAGCTGTAAGATCATAACCTGAGCCGAAATCAAGAGTCAGCCACTTAACGGACTGAATTACCCAGGCACCCAGTAGTTGAGATATTTTAATGCTATATATCGAATGCTGTATATAGAAGATCCCTGAAATGCATTTTGCATGCCAATGATTACTTGATCATGTTTCTATTCTTACTAGCGTAACATACTTTGGTAGCAGATGTGGGCTTCATTATAGGATGGATAATATTTTAGAAAATTAATTTCTATCTCCCCTCTAACAACAACATGCGCACTAAGTTTTTCTACTGAAATTAGATTTTATCTTAAAGACGTTACTGATTTTAGATTACTTACTTCAACAAGTCTACCCAAGTGCATATAGTAAATACGTAGTTCTTTTTTTTAATTTTTTTAACGTTTTATTTAATTTTGAGACAGGGAGAGACAGAGCATGAACAGGGTAGGGTCAGAGAGAGGGAGACACAGAATCCGAAACAGGCTCCAGGCTCTGAGCTGTCAGCACAGAGCCCGACGTGGGGCTCGAACTCATGGACCACGAGATCATGACCTGAGCCTGAGTCGGCCGCTTAACCGACTGATCCACCCAGGCACCCCGGTAAATACATAGTTCTAACAGAAGAAAAGTATTCCCTTTTTTTTTTTTAATGACCGTGTAATGGATGCTATGCCACACAAATATATAAATGGCCATCAAGGAGAAAGTGAGATTGAAAAACATTATTTTTCTAAACTAAAGAAACTCAGATATAATATTCTTAAGACAAAGGACATGAGGATAATTTTACAAAACAGAGCATCAAACCATTATGCCTGTCAAGTTCCTCCTGAAGGTTTTGGCGATAGTCATATTCATTTTACAGAAAAATACTGCTCTTCCTCTGACAAGCACCTTTATCACAAAGCTTTCCGAGTCATTCGTAATGATTGAAGTTTACTAGCATAGAAACATGCAGTGAGTATCCTATGTTAACAAGAGCTCCTTTTGAATTCGCAAAGTAAATGCCAATTTATCAGAAATAAACCTATCAAAAGACATTGTGGTGCAGAATACTAAAAGAGGTTTCAGAATAAGAGTATGTACCACATGACTGACGTTCATTAAAACAGAAACTATAAAAAGACCCATATCATTTAAAATTTGAATATAAAGAGAGATGTTCATCTATAAATTTCCTCCTGAATTTTGGCTAAATAACTGAGCATTCCTAAATTATATGCAGACTCTTCATGAAAAATAACTTGTTCTTGAATATGATTATGAAAATAGGATACCACTATTTTATGGTTTAACGTTAAAACACTTAGCATTCCAGTCATATCGTACTCTACTAACTTAATATGTTCCTACAGATTTGTGGGTAAATTGAAACATCATAATTTCTGAGAAGTTGTTCCTTTCATTTTTGATTGATCTTTAATTAGTAGTGGCTTAACATGTCAGTTTTAAGAGGCTCTGTCCCCCAGTCTCTCTTAAGCAGCTAATGATCAATGAAAGATTTATATGCACAAGAGAAATACGCTATTTAAAGGAATTCTGTGGTGAGTCATTTTATATAAGAATCCTTTTGTAATTGGGGCGCCTGGGTGGCTCAGTCAGTTGAACGCCGGACTTCAGCTCCGGTCATGATCTCACACTCTGTGAGTTCGAGCTCCGCGTGGGGCTCTGTGCTGACAGCTCGGAGCCCGGAGCCTGCTTCGGGTTCTGTGTCTCCCTTTTTCTCTGCCCCTCCCCTGCTCATGCTCTGTCTTTCTCTGTCTCAAAAATAAATAAGAACATTAAAAAAATTTTTTTTAAAAAAAGAATCCTTTTGTAATTGAAGAATCACCCCCATAACTTTTCTCTGTGGTAGCTCACAGTTTTACATTTTTCTGAGATGAGGTTCATCCATATGAAACTGCAAGCGGTATTTCTCACTAACCCTGGTAAAGGATCAGCCGCCCATCACTTCATATGACTTCCCCTTGTCTACCAGTGAAAACTCACATCCCCATTGTGGCTTTTTGCCTTCTCACTGAGGAAATATTAAATTTTATTCACCGGCTTCAGAATGAACAATATTTTCTTTTCATCTAATTCTTTGAAAATTGCTGTGGTAGTGTAGATTATTTGACTGGAATATCTCAGGTTCACTTATGACAAAACACTTTATTGTTCTAAGGGAGACACTTTGAAGGCCATCATACTACCTTCTTTGCCTTGGTTTTGTGGAAATGTCCCCTAAAGAATGACTGTCAGTGGTGTCATTTGTTTTTCCACATCTATAATTGTGATGAGAGTTCTTATTTCCAAGTTTAAAGGGAGCATTTTGTATTTTGATTCTTCTGGAATTTATATGGCCATTTACATTACATCCTTCAGCTGATCACTTAATTTTTTCTAAATGTATTCATATCTTTTAGGAATGATTTTCTTTTTAATAGGACAAAATATATATACAGTGATGTATATATGATATATATACAATGAAATTGTAGATTTGAAATTGTATATTCGATTTGATGAAATTGAAATTTGATGTGCTACTTTCTGAATGCCTAAACATGCACCTTTTAATATGTGCCTAAATGGTACACTCCAAAGATGCAAGATAAGCCCAAGGTATAGAATATCCAGAAGGCTTTAAAACCTGAGTCTCACAGTGAAGTCTCCTGAAGAGGCCTCTTTTCCAATTCACTGCACACAAGACCGGTGTTACTTTCTCAGAAACAGTAAGGATTTTTAAAAATTTTCTAGTTTAAATTCGTAAAAATCTAGTTATAGCGTATATTCTCCAATTGAATAATTTCAAAAAGAAAATTAAAAGCTTATCAGAGTTTTTACTTTCCAAAATTCAACTGTATTTAAGAAGTCTTGCTTTGGGGCGCCTGGGTGGCGCAGTCGGTTAAGCGTCCGACTTCAGCCAGGTCACGATCTCGCGGTCCGTGAGTTCGAGCCCCGCGTCAGGCTCTGGGCTGATGGCTCGGAGCCTGGAGCCTGTTTCCGATTCTGTGTCTCCCCCTCTCTCTGCCCCTCCCCCGTTCATGTTCTGTCTCTCTCTGTCCCAAAAATAAATAAAAACGTTGAAAAAAAATTTTTTTAATTAAAAAAAATAAAAAGAAGTCTTGCTTCATTGGTCTGGTCAGCAGGTATCTCCCGCTTCGCCTTCTGGCCCACAGTGAGCCTGAAAGAAAGGCTTCAAGCTCCTTAGGATTCCAGAAGAGTCAGCAATTCCCTCGCCCATTCAACTTCCTCGCCATGGTCTTATCAAGCTTATAGGCAGGGTGCAAGCTTTCTCAGTCTCCAAGAATTTTTGTTTCTAGTTTAATAAAAGCAGGACACCCACCTCAGGCTTGCTTGCTGAAGAATTGTGTTTACAGAAACTTGGCAGCTCTTTGAGTAGGAAGAGAACAAAGGGAAGTGCATTGCTTTTCTGGAAAAATTAAATCGAACGCATCTTGTCATATCAAGCCATCACAAGAAATAGGAAACTTACGATATGATGAGTTTCAGGAAAATTTGAGATTATTACTACAAATATTCAGTAAGAAGCCATTATGTGAAATAGCTTTGGGAAAGTTCAGTAAGTCTTTTTGTGTTCTCTTCTTTAAAAAAAAACTTTTAGTGTTTCTGATGAATGCTGAATATCTGATTTGATAACGTCAATTATCTTGGCAACTTTAAGACTTTTAAGTCATCAATTAAAAATTTTAAATGCTTTCTGAATAATGTACCTCATTTTGGCTAAAATTACTTGAGATGCAATTAGACTATTATGCAGATGCAGTCTACTTATTATGTACAGCCTGTTTATAAGTAGTATGGATATTTGCTTCAGAATTATATGTCACATATTATATTTATAGAAAGACTTATACAAGGATTTTTTTTAGATATAAATGTAATTTGTAGTGACTATTTTTCAGGGGGAAAAAAACCCTTCTCTATTTCCCATGAACAATCTATTTTCCGTCCAATGCTATTTATTAGGATTTGCTACTAATTAGAGAGTGGGAGTAACATTTTTATATAATGAGGGATAAATAAAATAAATGAGTCTTATATTAGACGAATACATGAGCTGGTAGCTGCAGGTGAAGTTAAGTGTCACAGAGAACATCAGTTACTGTATGTGAAAGAAATGTCAAACCAAGAGAGAATTATACCATTGACAGATTCGGGGTAGACAGGTCTTTATTTTCTTTCAGTCACTATTATATGTGCATGAAATAAAATAGAGAATTGAGCAAGCAGATAAACAATGTAGAAGGAAAATAATCCAAAAATGTTTCTTTTTTGTCTCAAATAGATGGCTATTTCAAGCAAGAGTTAATTTGCGGATTTTTTTTTCTTTTTTTTTGATCAGCTTCCTGTGCCAAGACAATTTATGTTTAAGGAATCACAGGTTCTGATAGTGCATCACCAGGGCTCTGATCACAGGTGACAGGAATGGGACTGGCCTCAAGGATGAGTGGAACAATGCGCGAATTTTCTCCGTTTTTCTTCTCTGCCTCTCTCTGCATGTCACCATTTTTAGAGGCGGAACGTGGCAGGGTGTGGGCGAGCCCACAGGGTGAAAGCAGTGCTCTGCTCAGTTCTACCCAGGAGGAAAAGTAGAGTCTGGAAGTCTAGCTCGAGTTGGAGATTCTCTGAGGGGGAATTCAATGGGCCTAGCTTAGGTCACAGATCTAAATTTTGAACAGATTGCTATGGTGTCACAGTGAGGTGCGTTAGCTCAGCCCTGTCTCCCATGGCAGGGAAGCCTGTATGTTTTTGTGAGTACATGAATGTTGGGCGGGGGGAGTAATGGGGCTTGTGCCAAATGAAGGAGATGAAGCGATAGTTACTACAGGGGCCAAGTTTTCATATTCCGTATTCATTTTATGTAAAGTCCTTGGTTAGTCCACATCCTATTAATTTAGCTGCCATTTTTATTATGTCTCTTCATTGGCTTGGAGGGGCCAGAATTAGCCAGACTCATGCCTTTGAGTGCAGTCTCTCTCACGCTGAAAACTCTTCCTTTCCTTGCCTCTCCTCTCAACCACTCCTGACATCCCCTCTGTGTCTGAGGTGCGTACTTAGCTCCACCTGCAATCACCTCACCGCTGTCTCTGTGTCTTATGTTGTCTCTCACCCTTGGGCCTAATGTCAACCCCAAACTAAATGTCAGCTTCCCGGCCGTTAAAGACATTTTCAGGGGGCGCCTGGGTGGCACAGTCGGTTAAGTGTCCGATTTCAGCCAGGTCACGATCTCGCGGTCCGTGAGTTCGAGCCCCACGTCGGGCTCTGGGCTGATGGCTCAGAGCCTGGAGCCTGTTTCCAATTCTGTGTCTCCCTCTCTCTCTGCCCCTCCCCCGTTCATGCTCTGTCTCTCTCTGTCCCAAAAATAAATAAACGTTGAAAAAAAAAAGACATTTTCAGGTAAAAGGTATGGTTCCCAAAAAGATAGAAATGCTACATCTTGGCTTATACAGTAAAGTTCATGTAATATAAGTGAGTAGAGTAAGGTCAGGTATGATGTAATAAAGAGCATAGGTCCCACTTAAAGGAATCCACATTCATTTTTGTAGATTATATGGGTCTTGTAAAACACGTCTGGCACATGGTTTTAGTTTAATGGCGTCAATGTCTAGTCCCTTGGTTTGTAGATTTAGCGTTCGTATCAGCAAATACAGTTGCATTGTGGTGCCACCTTAAAAATCGTGTAGGTTTACAATAGGATCTGGATTCAGAATTGCTACCGTGTTCATGATCTATGAATGGGTTCTAATGTGCTATAGGTTGGAACGTGCTTCAGACTGATGTGTAACATGTTTGGAACAACTAACATAATAAGCTCCATCATCAGAGAATCAAGGAGTTAAGAGCAACACAGTTAGTTATAAAGGGAGAATCACCCCATCAGGTGATATAGGAATCATGGAGGTAGAATCAAGTGGTAAATTCTCTTTAGCAATCGGGCCCCACAGAAAGGTAATCATGCCTATTTTGTTATCACAGACTTGCTAAGTTAACAAAAGTAAAAACACCTATCAACTATGCCAGCAGACATTTTTACTTCTTTCTCCGCAAATTTTTCCTGGACGTATCTTTGCTTCTCGGGTGCCATACTTAAGAATGGGCAATATCTAATTTACTAGCAAAGACATACCAAGAAAAGGATGGACTATAGGATCTGTGATTATCCTGGCCTTATTAATTAGAGCTTACGTTCAATGGCCTTCATGAGTTTAATGCAATCGTCATTTCTATGTATAATCATCAGAGTCAAGAGTTGAAGCGACAGAGAGTAGAAATCCTATAATGGACATAAGAATTTTGAGTTCAAAATACCAACAATTAAAATAAAATCCATTTGTCAGACTCTTAGTTTTATTTTGGTCAGAAAAATCATCTTTGTAAAATTGGAGTAATGCTATATTCACTGCTTAAAAATATCATGTTTGCCTCTTGGCTCGAAGATAAAGGCCAGTCCCTTCACCATCTGATTCCGTTTTATCTTCATCATTTCATTTACCCTCCTACTAGGTTTATACTATGTGCCAAACACTCTTGACCGTACCGTGGATTTCCATGAATCTACCCTTTGCACATGTAATGCCTGCCATTTGGAATTCCCTCTCCTGCCTCTATGCCCTGTGCCTATTTACTCAAATTTTAAGATGCATGTCAGTGTCAACTTTAAGACTTCCCTGACTCCGCTCCTACTAGACAGAATTAAATAACACTTTTCAAGTACTAGCAAGTTTCTTTTTCACACTTTTGTTAGAGCATTTCTCTCATTTGGTGTATATATCATCATGCGTCAATTTCCCCTACCGCGCTTGGAACTCTTAAAGAAGGGGCTACCATATTTTCATCTTCGCCTCCTGAATGTATAGGTAAATACCTGATACGCAGAAATAAATGAATGAACAAATCATGTACCATTTACTCAGGTTTAGTACTCATAAATAAAATCCAACTTTATAACTCATCCTTTTCCGTAGCTATATACTACAGAGTAATAGAGCCACACTAAAACTGTTGGTTTTGATTTGATTGCCTGGTATGATTGAAGATCCTATTTTATGGATGAAGGAGACAGATAAAAAAGGGCCCAGGAGTCTGGCTGAGCTATGAAGATCTAACTGGGAAGCCCAGCAATAAATCAAATCCAAATCAGACAGAGGAGGAAACATCCAGTGGCCATTAAAGGTCAACAGACCTGTAAATAGGGGTTAAAAAAATAGTTACTTATCACAGTTCAGCCAGGAAACTGGTCTGGGTTAGAGGGTTAACTGGCATCTTGAGTTTAACGCAGATTTGTAAAGTTTAGTCAAATAGACTTTATACTTTTAGGGGCCCAGAATAAGAGATGAGTTCACTGGTTCCATTTACTACTTTGTTATTGAGTGTCTACCAGGCACCTAGTCTGCTAAAACCTAGGTAGGTAGGTAGGTAGGTAGGTAGGTAGGTAGGTAGGTAGATAGGTAGGTAGGTAGGTAGAAGCCTGTCTCCAAAGACTTGATATTACATTCTTGGTTAACCTCAGGGATGATCCTTGTTCCTCAAGAAGAGGCCAAGACTTTCTGTCCTTGTTTATAATTTCAGCCATGAGTGAATGACAGCTCCCATTCAAAAGACTATTTTAATCAACCAGAAAGTCAAGATGCTGTAGGTGCAGCTTTCCTTGATTAATGATCATAATTTCTCTTTTGCATTTGGAGTGTCTTGTATTTGCAAGGCATTTTCATATGGTGTCTCATTTCATCTTTTTAATAGTCTGTTACATCTGTATTATGCCTCCATTTTACAGATTGTGACTGAAGCTTATATGCTGCACTCTTGGGATATTTCTATACACTAGTGTATTGATTATTGTTTCCTTCTTCATTCCTTTGTTAAATTCTAATTTTGAGTGCTGCTCTCTTGAATCCATGACCCTTCTGTAATGTTTAGAATGGTCTCATCTTTATGGGCCACTTCATTTCTATTTTATCCCACTGTTAATAGATCCTGTGTCCTATCAAATAGAACATCCAGTAATAATGCTTGAATATGAACTTGTCCTTGAAATGTTTCTCAGAGTTTTTTTTTTCCTATTCAGTTGCTTGTCGTCTGGATCTGCTTCTGTTCATCTCTGCCTCCTGTTTTTTCATTCCCATTTTTTTGTACTTCTGCCCTCTCAAGTACATTTTAACAGACACTTTTCTTCTTCCACTGATCTTCAAGCATGAAATTTCTTTTCAAGGCACTTAAGAAAATGGAAGTGGTTAGAGCATTCATGAACAGAATGTCTTGTGAGCTGCAAAAGTTAATGTGAGAGAAGCAGATAGAAGAGTGGCTAGTTCATCAGAGTTTTTGCTCTGTAAAAAGCAGCAAATTATAGTCTTTTCTTAAATAGCAAGCAAAAAGCAAGTGGTCTCATTTCATTTCTTAAAATAGGCAAAGTGAAACTAATAATTAATTTGTCAATTTGCTGTGACTATTAATTCCCTGCACCCAAAGTTGGCTTTTGTTAATTTAGGATTTACACTTTCTTTCTGAATATAATTATCTGACTATATATAGATAAGTAATTTAAAGCCAGCTAATGATTGTTTGAGCATTAAAGTTAAGAACTATCTAGACATTAGTAAATTATCCATTTAGAAAACCTGTAATAATTGGATCAAAATTAATTTTAGCTCAGAAGTTAAATTGTACTTAAGGTAATTTTATGACATTTACAGTGTATCTTGTATGTGGCTTGTAAAACCATATGTTCACTTTAAAGAACTTGATAAAGTTTTTATAGAAATAGAAATGCTTTTATAATGTAAACGTATGCTTCATTAACCTAATAAGGTAATTTGAGAGTTTTCCTTTGGGCTGACATTTACTAAGTCAAGGCCCCATAAGCATTCATGTCACAAAACTTCCACCAATTGTGAAAATGATTATAAGAATGAAAGTAGCATAGTAACTAAGTGAACATTCTATTTTAAACTTCAATAAGTCAAAGAATGTAAGCATTAATTTATTGCATTTTCACAGTAGCATAATATTGAGAATAAGATAGAGATTGACTTCATTGTGGCTTATGAGACTAGTTTCTCAATGGAGAGATAAGACTTAGATTCTCAAAGGTTATTGAAATAATGATCAATTCAATCCTTAAATATGGAAGAGCATTTTACCTTCAGTTTGGTAATTCAGAACACATGTATTTTAATATGTTAACATTGTAAGTTGACATTTTCACTTTTAATTTATTTTCTTTTCTTCTATAATTTATTTATTTCTTATAATTTACATCCAAGTTAGCACATGCTGCAACCATGATTTCAGGAGTAGATTCCTTAAGCCCCTTACCCAATTAGCCCATCCCCCTTCCCACAACCCCTCCAGCAACTCTCTGTTCTCCATATTTATGAGTCTCTTATGTTTTGTCCCCTCCATGTTTTTTTATTATTTTTGCCTACTTTATTTTCTTCCTTCAAATGAATAGGTCCTTGGTATTGTCACCTACTGACACAAGCCATTGGGTCAGTCTTGCCACCGACTAATAAAGTGAGAATCTCAGTGGCCTGAACATCTTCATCTCCAGCTGTCTTTGGCAATGATTTATTTTATTTTATTTTTTTCTTTTATTTGAGAGAGAGAGCGTGTGAGCAGCAAAGAGGGACACAGGGAGAAAGGCAGAGGGAGAGAGAGAGAATCTCAAGCAGGATCCATACCCAGTGCAGAGCCCAATGTGGGGCCCAATCCCATGACCCTGGCATCATGACCTGAGCCAAAATCAAGAGCCAGATGTTCTACTGACTGAGCCATCCATGCGCCTCTCTATGGCAATGATTTTTAAGAATGGACATCATAAATACCTGTAGAGCTTTTACAAAACATATGCACTCATTTTCTCAACTCCCCTGCCTCCCCCTCGACCTGAAATTTTACTCTATTAGTTCTGGAATAGAGGCTGGGAATCACTGTTACGTTTTCTGCTGGGACTTTTACGGCCTACAAACAAAAATCTTACAGTCATATATCCATACTTATATATCTCTATCTATATATCTGTCTGTATTTGTTCTGAACTGATGGTTCTGATATTTTTTTAGTCGTAATCACGATCACTTTACTTTCTGGAGCTCTTTGCTGTGCACGCGAGGGATCTAACAGACACAGACACATCTGGGTTATCTCACCAGTCAAGCTGCTATTGTCAAGAAAGCAAGACTCTCACTCAGGCCCAGAGGATACAAATAAGATCTGAATATCCTTCCAAGTGGAAACTAGCTACTGGGGAAAGAGGTGGGGATCACTTGGGTAAAGAAGGCACTTCTCAAAGTGTAGCAGAAATACAGCAACAGTTTGTGTCGCTTAGCTTACTAAAAACCCATCTTGGTATCTTTATTGTTTCCTGTGGCTGCTGTAACAAATTACCATGATGCAGGTGCCTTAAAACAGTAAAACTGCACTCTCTTACAGTTCTGGAAACCAGTGGTCTGAAATCAAGGACTGCACTGCATCTGGAGATACTAGGGAAGGAAGTTCGCTTCCTCTGGCATCTGGAGGTTGTCAGTATCCCTTGACTTGCAGCCACATCACTCCTGTGCTGCCTCTGTGGTCACCAATGCCCACCTTCCCTCCTTTGTGTTTTTTCTCTTCTGTCTGTTTCAGATCTCCCTCTGCCTTTTCTTTATAAGACATTTGTTGTAGGATTTAGGACCCACATGAGTGGGCCTGAATTTAATGGCATCTGCAAAAACCTTTCTTCCCAATAAAGTAACATTCACAGCTTCCAGAGATTAAGATGGGACATATTTTAGGGGCCACCTTCCAACCCACTACAGTATCTGTCACATGTTCTACTACACTCACAAAAACTGTGATACTAAGTAAAGAAGCTCACAAGGTGAATGAACAGCAAAGTATCAACACAAGCCCCATTCAGTAATTATCAGGCCTGCTCACGTGTGGATGTGCACAGACTATGCATATGTGTATGTACACGTGTGTGTGTGTGTGTGTGTGTGTGTGTGTGTGTGTGTTGTGTTTTGTGGTCTTTTCTTTTTACCTGAAGGATCCCTATTCTAGGTAGCCCTTGAGGTTACCGTTTGGGGAAGAAATCATTAGAGGTCATCCATAGCACAAGAGTTTTAAAATGCCCAATAAATGGCACAAAGAGAAGGATTCCTTTACCCCTTTCCAAGGAGAAAAAAAAAACACACATAATAGTCCTGCTAGTTCTGAGAGAGCAAAGAAAGTTCGATCTTAACTCTTCAGAGGTGAATCTGGCAATATTAAGTTGTTCTTTTACATTTGGCAAGAGTTAATCCACCTGCAGTGGAAAGAATGTCTGGATATAAATGGATTGGTGGTTCTGTCTACTAAGAAATGGTCTTCTGGACCTTGTTCTGGTCTCCTGGTCTTCACAAATAAAATGTTACAAATAATATGCCCTTCTCCATTAGCAGACACCCTGGTATCTAGTCATAACAGTTATAGGCAAAGCTTTTTAAAACTATGGAGATGGTCATTTACATTGTCCAGCATCCTAGGTCTTTTGATTCTCTAGCAGAGTTACAATATTAAAGTCTTTCAAGGTACTAGTAAGAAGCTATTCATTGAAACAAGCATTTGTTGAATGCTTGCCATATATGCAGCATAGCATTAGACAAAGTTGTACACGAAACCGAAAAGAATGCACTGTATGAATTTAGAGAAGAACTGATTTTATTTTACTTTACTTTTTAAAATTTATTTATTTTGGGGGGGGAATGAAAGCGAGGGAAGGACAGAGAGAGAGAGAGAGAGAGAGAGAGAGAGAATACCAAGCAGGCTCTGCGCTGACATTGAGTTCGCTAACGTGAACCATGAGACCATGACCTGAGCCAAAGTTGGATGCTTAACCGACTGAATCACCCACGTGCCCCAAGGAGAGCTGATTTTAAAAGCAGGATCAAGCAAGTCCTCACTGTGAATGTGTTATGTGAGATACACCTTATTTAAGGGGTAGGATTTAGGCCAGTAAAGTAGAAGGGCATTGCTCAAAGAGCAGTGTTAAGAGAGAGACAGAGATAAAAAGACATATGTTGACTTTGGAAGCTGGGCAGTATGACAACCAACTGAAGCAATTCAGCCAAGTGACCTGATAGAAAATGTAGTGCCAGAAAAATGATAATAAAGATACATTTTCACTAAAGTGAAAGCACTCCAGTGAGGTGTAATTTTTTTAAAATGTTTTTATTTTTGAGACAGAGAGAGACAGAGCATGAGCAAGGGTAGGGTCAGAGAGAGAGGGAGACACAGAATCCGAAGGAGGCCCCAGGCTCCAAGCTGTCAGCACAGAGCCCGACGCGGGGCTCGAACTCACAGACTGTGAGATCATGACCTGAGTTGAAGTCGGACGCTTAACCGACTGAGCCACCTAGGCGCCCCTGTAATTTTTTTTTTTAAAGAGGAAGCAAGAGAGCCTGATTGGCAAGGTAGTCTCATAGTAGACTATAAGAGAATAAAGAAACCAATCAGGAGACTAATTGTCTAGGTGAAAAATAACAGATTAGAATCTGAAAAAGGACAGATTTTGGTGGCGGTGGTTGTAGTGGTGGTAATCTTTCAGAGGAAGTCAGAGCTATAAATCTTATCGATGTATCAACTTTGAGGAAGTAAAGTTAACAGAAAGAGGAATCACAGGAAATAAGGGTTAACTATCACTGACTGGGAGGATGGTGATGCCTGTAAGAAGGAGGATCCAAAAAGATAAGCAATATTCAGGGGAAATATGTTGAATCAGACTGTGGTTACAGGACTGTGGTGGCACATTTTGGCAAGGCTCTCTCTCAGTTGGAAACGTGAACATAGCTTGAGTGAGATGTTTGGGCCAGACAAGCATTTGAGAGATCCTCCTGGAGAAGAAGCCGGATAATTACTGATTGGTCTGAGAGATAACTTACATTTTTTTTTTACTTTGTCTCAAACTATTATTGTAATCATTAAGTATACAAGATTCTGAAAGTCTTATTTTCCTCTTGAGGACAGAAGATGAGTTTCATTTATCTCTGAATGACCAATAGATAGATTATGTTCAATAAATACTTGTTCAATGACTGAAGTTGAATGATAGTGTTTCTGACATTATCTTGTTTTTCCAAGTACAGTGGAAACTCTTTCATATTTACTATCATGTCCTGTGAAAAGCACTTTTAGGAGTTTGGCTGCCATTATATTATCGTCTTTCAAGTTTCCAGGTATTTTTAAATTTATTGTAATTATTTAAAAACATGATTGTAAGATGTAACTAAGAAAACTGCCTGTTATTTCCACAACTGAGTTATATCCATTCAAACTCACTCATCCACAAATATATATTATCAGATTAATATCTCGGTAGAGACTTTATGAATGATGCCTTTTCTTTTCCCTACTGCTTCATTTTCTTGTCTTTCTGTTCAGGAAAGAAAGGTATATATACATGTTGTTAAAATATTTAGTAACTGAATAATTTAGGCAAAAGTTTAAATAAATGGGAATATGGTGGGAAATTCTTAAAAAGTTAATTAACTCAATTCTTTTCCATAATTTCTTTAAAAGAAATGGAGACGGGCACATATTTGATTGGTATTGATTTGGAACTGTGTCTGTTTACATTTGAATTCCTGTGACCTGCTTACCACTTTTAAGTTTTGTATTGTTTTCCTCTTCTTTTCTCTATCTTTCTATGCTATATTGATTTCTGAGCTTTTGAGGGACTTCCATTTTCCAGCTCATTTAAGTACATTTCATCCTGCTGTGTTGGTCATCAGGAAGTCGCAAAAATGGTACACAAATGGTCATATAATGCAATGTGATTTGAAACAAAGAGGAATTGCACTTGTGTGCACACACGGGGTTTTTGTCCTGAGTTGTTGTAGTTAGAAAGTAAAGAGTTATCAGATTTTTTTCATGAAAGTAATGACAATTTTGAGTGCCATTTAGAACAGTGGTTCTAAAACATTTAGATTTCAAGAAACAGTTGAACTATTTGAATGAATTGTGAATGAATGGATGAAGTGGACGCCCACAAAGTTGTCAATTTATCTAGTTTGCCAAATGATATTATTAAAACAAAATAAAAAAGTATCATCTGTCATCAGTGTAATTTGTAATTTCTTAAAAGAGCAATTTGAACTCCAAAACTTAGGTCTCTCAAAGAAAAGGGCAGTCCTTTGCATTGAACACATTCAGTTTTATATACATTTTTAAAAGCTCACAGTCTCATCCTCTCCATTTCCCCAAATTTTGTTTCGAAGAGTATCTCAAGACTGTTACTGATCATGCCCTGCTTCCGGGAAAGACTATAGTCATGATACCTTTTGTTTTTTCCGCACTAAGGTAAAACATTTGCCGCTGGAAACTAATTAGAATTCACAATTACATTTCTCCTGTATTTCCGAATGGGATGTCCTCATTGATATGTGTGTTTGCGTATTTCACCTACAATGTATGTGCCACTACTTTTGTCATAGGTACATGCACATATGCTTAGGGGACATGTTATAGAAGCCATCTGATATAAAACAGAAGCACCTCCTCTCCTCCCCCGCACACAGTGCTGTCCCACTTGACAGAGGTAACCACCTGCATCTGTTACGGCTGACTGTTGTTATTTACTTCCATGTCTTTAATAACACGCTTGTACCCCAACTTCCTTTTCCTGTTTATTGAAATTGATCTATTGATTTAATCTATTGACTTCAGGTTATCGTAGATAAAGATATAGTTCTCTTTTACATTCTCAATTTGTGCATGTCCTGCCTGCTCAGCCTCCTCTCTGGTGATTTTCGCTCCATCATCCACCAGTTGTTTCTGAGTATGGAAACGCTAATCAAAGCCGAGCCATTCCATATAGTAATTTTCTATCTCTCTCTTCTGCTTTGATTTCTGGGAGACTTCCTGACTTTATCTTCCAACCCTCTGGCTGATTTTT
The DNA here is from genome assembly GCF_018350175.1 of Felis catus. Lineage (NCBI taxonomy): Eukaryota > Metazoa > Chordata > Mammalia > Carnivora > Felidae > Felis > Felis catus. The sequence continues at coordinate 25,325,506 of NC_058386.1, forward strand.
TCATTTTCTGATACATATTTTTGTTATTCAGTGTTTTTCTTGTTTTCTACGGTCATCTTTCCTCTAGCAGTCTGTTCTTGTCACACAGAGGCGCTAGCATCTCCTCTCTGAGAGCATTTAAGTTAGTTTTTCTGTTTTGTTTCAGGAGGTTGCTCTTCTCTCTATATACTCTTCATCCTCCCCAAAGTCCCTATTGACTGTTTGTGTGTTTGGGTCTCCCTCACGCCCAAGACTTCCTACAATTGTTTGGTAGTCTTTGTCATTAAGTGTAAGGGAGTAAAAAGGTACTTGGGAACTTTCACATGGGGTTCATGGTTTGTTTGTCTGGCTAGCTGGGAACCCCCTGCTCTCAGTATCTTCGGGCCTTTAGTTTTGCACTGGTCACATTCACAGTATTCCTAGTATTCTGTTTTATCTATTGGCTTCTGAGAGGTGAATGAGAAAGGATGTTACATTCATCATAAAAACATGCCTAAACATGCCTTTGGCTGTGCAGAGATTCCCTTTCCTTCTCTCCAGGGAATAAACTCCTAGTCTCTGCCACAGTGGAGAAGGGAATCAATATCTCATTGATTCTTTAAAAGATTTTGAACAATTTCTCCTATTTTTGTCCCATTCTCATCCTCCCTTGCATAGATACCTAGTGTGATCAATTCCTTAGCTTTTGAAGAGTTCTGCTATTGGTAATCGTGTTGTTTCTTGGCATCGTTGTCAGTTAGATTAGGGTTCAGCATTTTCAGGTCTTCTGAGTAAGTTACTACTTGTTCATTAACTATCTAGCTTTTAAAATTCTGCTTTGAGTCCTCTCCTGTTTCCTTTGTCATTATGGGTTTGTGCCTAACTAAAACTCCCTTTATATTTCTTTCTTTTCACAGAAGGAAAAACGACTCTATTTCTGTGTTCGTTCCACCATCATTACCTGATAATTTGCATGTGACTTTAGGAAATTGGTTCTTGACATTTTATAAGATGATGGCATAAAAGTAAATTGTCAACAAGTCTTCATAGAGGATTTATGAACTTGAGCAATAATGGTGATACTCTGTATTAGCTAATCTGACACAACTCTAAATTAAAGTGAACCTAGTAATGTTTGCTATTGTTGATATGCTCTGAACATTGTGAGTGGCAGTCATTTTAATTAGTCTGTGGATAGTTACAGTCATGTACCTAAATCCCTTTAGTGGTCGCTTTTTAACATCTCTAACATGGCAGTACTGAAACCACTGTTTTCTCTTTGAGTTTGTTTTTTTGTTGTTGTTTTTTGTTTGTTTGTTTGTTTTTTACTGTGGTAGAGAAGGTCAACCATGCTTTGTGGGTCGGAATTATTGAGAGGGTGCTTTTATTTGGCTTAGCATTTTCATATCTTTTTAGCTTAACTGTCCACCGTGAGACTAAGCTTATTACGGTCATATAAGATTTGTTAAGCAGCACTAGTCATATCTAAAATCCACCACATGAGTGGTTTATCCTCATTTCAGGAAAACCCATATACCAGATTTAACAAGCAGTGTTTCTTCTTGTTAAATTTTTAATACATGTTGTGGACAGTCGAATCAAACCAAAACCTGTTGTATCATCTGTTTAGAAGAACTCAGGCACTTTGTATACACTTGGAGAAAGTGTGTCCTCGAACTAGCTATAAATGGATCCTGCTGAATTCTGCTTTTTTCTCCATGATCTTATCCTGTCAAACATGAAACTTTCCTCTTCTTCAGTTTCTCAACCATAAGAATTTAACTTCAGCTTGCCCATTCAATTTTATCCTTTATTCCTGGAGCAAGAGATGTCCCAGTACTGATTCAGGTTCCACATTTATGGAGGGCCCAGTATGCCTGCCATGTGTGTACAGGTGTCAATCAGGGAGCATGTCCCTCCAGCCAGGGAGGCTGGTGTCTGTGTGTATATGTATATGTGAATAATAATTCAGTGTGAAGGATGTGAATAGAGATCTTTAGGTCTTGGTGTGGGTAAAGATCTTTAAGGACAGCATAGATGAGAAAGCTGTGTCTGCTCAGGGAGGATACACAAGGCTCTTTCAGGGAGATAGTGTTGGCTTTGGGACTCAGGAGTTGAGTATAATTTCTCCAGGTAGAGAAACACACCCTAGACCAAAAAATAGTATCAACAAAGGCTTGTGAGTGGCAATAAGTCTGAGTGGCTGCAATAAAGAAATACCCTGGCATATAATTAATAAAAATTCACCATTAGGTCTAACTGTAACAGGAACTCACACTGAGTATTTCTTCTGTGTCAGACCCCATGCTAAGAGCTTTTCCTGAGTAATCTCATATAAAACATAAACTGTATCATCAACTACATTTTACAGATGAGGAGCTCGAGGCACAGAGAAGTTTCCCAAGTTCACATAGTGAAAATGAGACTTGAACCCAAGTAGTCTGATGCTAAGACTCATGTTCTTCATTGCTGTGCTAACAGCAACTGACAGAAATGCTTACCTCTGTCAACTATAATTATTCTTTGGCCTCCAATTATGTAATTTGAGTATATGGGGCACCCAGGAACACATCCCATGTGGGATTGTGGTTGGTGATGGTGTCAAAGATGCTTAACCTCTTTTTCTGTTTGGGCTAACTAATAAGCACTCTTGATATGTTAGTGGACAGCTTCACTATAGATAGCAATGTAGCTTTTCATAATAGAAATAAATAACATCTCTTTTGGTAAATTTGAATACCTCCTAATCAAGTGGGTGATTTATGAAATGCTTTTCCCTGTGAATAAAAATTTAAAGCAAGGAGAGACCTTAGAACACAGTTTCTCAACCTCAGCACTATTGACATTTTAGGGAAAATAATTATTTGTTGTGGAGGTAGGGGGGTGTCTACTAGGGGCACTGGGTGTTGTATGTAAGCGATCAATCACAGGAATCTACCCCCCAAAACCAAGGGCACATTGTGTACACTGTATGTTAGCCAACTTGACACTAAATTATATTTTAAAAAAGGATAATTAGGAATATTCACGGCCTCTACCCACTAGATGCCAGTAACACTCAGACAATTGCAATAACCAAAAATGCCTCCAGACATAGCCAAATATCCCCTGTAGGCTGAAAAAGCTCCTACCACTCAGGTTGAGAAACCACTGCGTTAGAAAAATCCTTGTGATCCCCTTAGCTTTACACAAGAAGAGAATTGAAGTGCTGTAATGAAGGTCACACACTCAACATGGGCCGAATTTTGATAGATCTCAGGACTCCTAATCCCAAATCCATATTTCACATACAAGCTGCCTAAGGCTGTGTCTTCAATTTAAAACAATACCTCCAGAAAGTATGGTTTAAAAAGAGTTCCTACACCATCCATAACAACTCAGTAAGATAGGTGGTATAAACCCAATTTTATCAGTGCAAATGCATAACAGAAAAGGTTATGATGTCTCCAAGGTCACATATATAGTGGGGAAAAGAAACTGGACCCCAGATTTCAGATAACAATTCCGTTGCTCTTTCCAAAATTGATGCTTGTCCCCCTTGGTCAGCATGGGCTTGATTTGAGAAAGGAACAACAGAAAAACTCTTGAGGGACATTTCTGCATACAGTTTTTTTATTTCCAGCACTCTGATTCTGAAATATTTTTTTTGCAGCAGAATAATAGCAGTAGCATATTTTAATTAGTGAGGAGAAGTGAGTCATAATACCGACATGGATATTTGCTATTTACTAGCTTGTGTCTAGCTATAATTTTCTCTTATACCTGAATGATTAAGAACAAATCACCTCAAAAAACATAAAAATTATTTAAATTATTTCATAGTATGGATGCCTCAACTATACAGACCTAAATACTAGTGATTTCCCAAGACTTAGAGAAGAGCGTGAATGAAGTCATATTTCAAAGCTTTTGCTGTCTTGAATTGTATAATAGGTCTCTGTCACGTAGTGATATGCAATCTAAATATTTAACTACCTACCTCTTTCCATCCATCACTGGGCTCCCAAATGAAAGGCCTCTATGGAGATAATCTCTCTTTGGTCAAATCCTAGCAGGTCAACATGGTAAAGTGTCAACCCTTTCTGAGAAGTCAAGAGTAAGCAGTTCTGAACAGGCCTCCCAGCTATAACTGAGCACACAGGGCTACTTCTCTATTAAAAACAAATTTAGTCTCAAAGTTTAAATTCCATTTAGTTTGTGTAGTGGCTTACATGTAACTATACAAATGAGTAAAAGAAAACACCAAGAACAAGGTTTTTATATATGCATAGTAATGTTTAAATTTTTAACGGCCCTAAGCTAACACAAGACCTGTCCACTGTGTTTGTAAATTACATATTGCCATGTCTGGGCAAAATATGTATGTGTGTGTGTGTGTGTGTGTGTGTGTGTGTGTGCATCATATATTACCTAAAACTAAAATCAGTGTAAGAAAATAAAATTAGTATCTGTAACTATCTGGAATAAATGAAAAAATGTTCTGTACATACTCCAGAAAATGTCAGAATAGGAAATTCAAATGAAAGGATTTATTTGTTTGTTTTCAAAATAAAAGGGTTTTAAAACTCCTCCCTGCAGTGATCAATTCTGAAGGCACTAGAAAAGGATGCACATCTGACTCCTCACATACAATGAATCACTAGGTTCTGTTGACCACATTTCCTCAGTATATCACAAACCTGCTCACTCCTCTCCTTCACAGTGGACATGAGCACATCAGCCTGTCAGCATCTCATTCGGAGTATTCCACTTGCTTTTTAATTGTTCTTTCACATCTACTCTTGCCCCCTTCTAATTTGGCCCAAAGCAACCACCATGAGGTTTCCAAAATGTAAAATGGATCATGGCCTCATTCTTCTTAAATCCCTTCCATGGCTTTCCTTTGAACTTGGGATAAAATTCTTAATACAGATCATAAAGTCATATACCCTTGCTGTCCCCAGTGTCTTCTTTGGCCAGTTTTTCCCTCGTCACTATTCTCCATGCACACCCCACCATGGATCAGATCCCTCCCAACTAGAGCCTTCATACTTGCTCTTTCCTATTCCTGAAATTTTCCTTTTTCATGCCTTCATTTGGCCCATTTTGACTCATTATTCAAGTCTAAGCTTAAATACCACAGCCTCTGGGAATTTTCCAAGACTATCCCAGAGTATCCTAGAATCTCCCAGATTGTCCCAGAATCCTGGGTATTCACTCTCTTAGTATCCTGTTCCTCCTTATTGCAACAAAAATCTCATGTAACTCTGGAATCATTTGTTAAATGTCTGTCTTTCTCAGTAAGCTTCAAGATGGCAAAGTTCTAAGTCTGTTTTTCCCACAGTACATTACTAGTAGCTAGCACAGTGCTCAACATATAGTAGGCATGCCATAAGAGATTGTTGGATGGATCCAGAAAAAAGAAAGAAGGAAGGAAGGAAGGAAGGAAGGAAGGAAGGAAGGAAGGAAGGAAGGAAGGAAGGAAGGAAAAAGAAAGAAAGAAAGAAAGAAAGAAAGAAAGAAAGAAAGAAAGAAAGAAAGAAAGAAAGAAAGAAAGAAAGAAAGAAAGAAAGAAAGAAAGAAAGAAAGGAGGAAGGAAGGATGGAAAGAGGGAGGGGAGGGAAGGGAAGGAATTTGTAAGTGGGAAGCTCCTGCCTTTAGTATTCTAACTCTAAACTTCTTTAATTTCTATTACTTTCTCCATGCAGATAGCAGTCCTGTATGCAATGAACATTCCTAACTTGATAACTGAAATAACTTTCAGAAATAGGCCAATAATTTTAACTTTTGAATATAGACTTAAAGAAAATATTATATGTACATGTAGGACCTATAAAAATAGTCAAATTTATGATGAAGTATAGAATTTCTGTTTTTATTTTATTTTGCAGAATTTAATTCATCTTTATGAATGGTAATTCTTTTGATAGAATGTAATTCAAAAGTTATGGAAGGATATATATAATCAAAAGTTTATGTCCTAACCCGAACTACCCATTTCTCTCCAAAAGCAACCGGGTCTCCAATTGCGTGCCATAATTTGATTTTGATTTAATGATTTCTGAATTGGTTCACTGTTTGGTTTCCTTTTGTTTTGCTTTGTTATTCTCAGCCTTGGCTTTTGTCAGCACTGAAATAGTTGCTTTAATGGTAATTACTATTACATAACTCATGTGAGTGTAACATGTATGGATATAAATATCTTCCAGTATGCTGGATTCTATTATACAGTCATTTCATTTTCAAATATTTTTCTGTCTTGTAAAACAGTCATTTATCAAACGACCTTGCTTTTACAATCATACAGGGAGATAGTTATTGGACTTCAAAAACATTATTAAAATGATTGCTGAAGTTCTTTGCAGAAAATTTTTCAAGGTTTTATTCCAAAGACTCTATTCTTTAGAAACCCCAGCCAGAAATTCTACTTCATAAGTCTTGTCACAGCAAATTAGGTCTTAACTTTCTGTTCCCTGTAAAAAGTGACTAACTCCCTAATCAAGACATTTTTCTCATGTTTTGATTGGTCTGACCTTTTCAAGTTGACTAAATGTTAGTGATTTTGAAAATAGCTTTCAACAGATTCCTTGTGATTGGCCACATCTCGACTGGCCCAAAAGGAAGGGATGACTTCACCCTTTATGAAAGCAGAATACTGACAGCCTTTTTCTTCATAAGCTGAAATTTTAAAATAGAAATATGGTGCCACTATTTGCTGCATTGCCTCTTTCTACTGGGGGCTGTGGACATGGTAAAGAATATTCAAGATGGAAGAATCAAGAAATAAGCTTCTTCTCCCTCCTTGGTTTCTCTCTGTGTGATTTTGTGTTACCGGGTTAACCAGTTGGTACCTCTTTTTTCTCTTCTTTAAAAGGAGAGGCAGGGACTAGATTATCTCTGGAAATTCCCAAAGGGAACGAAAGGGAGATGAATGAAATGAAGGCAAAAAATGTAGTAACTTAGATGGCAAAGACCACTTTGCTTTCTTGTTATTTGATATAAAATGCACATCACACAATTTGCACTTTGATCCCACTAGGGTCTATTAGAAATCGTAGTATCACATCATGTAAAACATGAAATCTTGGTTTGACACTAATTCAGAAATTAGAGAACATTTTGTATATTTGTACATGTGTGTGGCCCACTAAGTATTTTCTATCGGAGGTCATTTATTTACACAAAGGGGGTTCACATTATAGATTTACTTTCAGTCCAAAAGTTTCTCCCATTATAACCTATTTGCTTCACTTCTTTTTGCAGATACTAAATACCTTTTCTTGATATTATTAGTCTCTTCGGGTTTTTTTCCCTGTCTCATTATATGATCAATTGATGTGAAAAATGAAAGTGTCATGGAATGTTGCAATCTTTGAATAATCTTTAAAATTGTTAACTGTTGTTTCATTGAAGAAGTTTTTAACAGGCATTTTACTAAAATTGTATTTATTTGTTCACTCTCATCAGTGTAATAGTATTACAGCTTTGCAAAAAGTTTATATTGAAAGATAAATGACAAATCGTCACATCGTTTACTTGTAAAGGAAGAATACGTTGACAATTTTTCTTTTTGTGACACATTGGGAGTTGCAAGGGACTGAGCCATATGCAATTATTGTTTGCATAAAATTACCATTTGAAAAGTGTTCACTTAAAAATATTAAGGAAAATTAATTTGTAGATACATATCAGAAGACATTGTATTTTAGTCTAAAAAACAGCTGACCTTTTAGCAAAATGGAAAGTTTCATGATTGGCCATAAATATAAATTTATCTATAAAGAGTATGACACTTTGATATAATCAAGAACTCGGTGTAGTGTGCTGACTCAAAAACCCTTTAAGGAATATTGATTATAAATAAAACCAAAGAAAGGAGAACTGAAATTTCATGTGATAAAATTGTTCTCCCAACACATTCAATCCATTGTTAGAATAAGTCAAACGGGGTCATTTTTATATCTTACACTTAAAATAACTATTCACTGATTCATCTAGAAGTGGATTATCAGAGTGGTTCAGAAGATGAGCTCTCAAGCCAGACTGGTTTCAAAATCTGGCAATGTTTTTTAACACCTTGCTGGGATTCAATTCATCCATCTTGAAAATGTGGTAACATTGGTGTTTAGTTCATAGGATTGTTGAGAGGACAACATAGGCTAATATGAATAAAGATGGGAGAACCATGATAGGCACAAAGTAACATTTCAAGAAATGTTACTGTTTTTGTTACTGTTGTTGTTATTAGTAGTAGTATTTAATAGGATGTGAAAATTGTTTTGCTGCAAGTGCCTATATATGGTAATTATCAGATACCCAGTTGAATGTGAAACAGAATACACAGGAAGAATGTTCAAAGTAGATAAATCAAAAGATGTTGCATGACCCTTAAAACCTTCACCCACGGCTGGCAAGATTTTTTTAATTTTTATTTATTTTTTAAAATTCCAGTATAATTAACATACAGTGTTATATTAGTTTCAAGTGTACAGTATAGTGATTCAATAATCCTGTACATTACTCGGTGCTCATCATAATAAGTGTACTATTAACCCCCTTCCCCTATTTCACCCATCCCCCTACCCACTACCCCTCTGGCAACCACCAGTATGTTCTCTATGTTTAAGAGACTAGGGTTTTTTATTATTGTTATTTGTCTCTTTTTTGTTTATTTGTTTTGTTTCTTATGAATGAAATCATATGGGATTTGTCTTTCTCTGAATGATATATTTCACTTAGCATTATACCCTCTAGATTCATCCATATTGCTGCAGATGGCAAGATTTCATTCTTTTTTATGGCTAGGTAATATTCCAGTGTGTGTGTGTGTGTGTGTGTGTGTGTGTGTGTGTGTGTGTGTAGATAGCTAGATACATGTGTATATATGCATACATACTACATCTGCTTTATCCATTCATCTATGGACTGACCCTTGAGTTTCTGCCATATCTTGCAACATTTCTTGTTTGTGGGGTGCAAGGCTTCTTTAGAGAGCTGCTAGGCTGTCTCATCCACTTCTGGTGGAATGAGCGGGCTACCTTCTTTACCACAATTCTAAAGAGCAGAAGCTTTAGTGAGACTACTCAAAGAAGTTAATGTGAGTTTCTTAAAGTTAAGAGAAGCAGTGTACTTATGCCTTATCCATACCTGTGAAAATTAAAGCATGTATGCTCGTATATGTGAGGGGTGAGAGAGAGAGTAGGAAAGTAGAAAATGATACTCCTATGGGGCAGGGGGGTGGGGGTGGGGGTAAGAAGCCATGCATGTTTTCCTTTCCATGAAACAGAGTTGGTCCTCATGGAAAAGAAAGCCTGTTTGGAGAGGTTTTAAGCCCTACCCAGGAAGAGATAAGTCCTCGGAGATACTTGGTCTGAGGTAACAGTGATCAACCAAAGAGAAGGCCTCTCACCATCTCAGAAGCTTAGTCCAAGCTGGAGACCAATGACAAATGCACAGACATACACTGAAGTTAAAGATTCAGCTTTACACATTTGCCAGTCATCAACCAAATAAAAGTATTTCTATCCCTATGTCTTTTTATTCCTCCCTGCCTCTTTGTTTCTGGGTGTGGACATGATCATAAAGGCAGGTAAAGCTGGTCACATACATCACCTCCCATAAGGCATGTCCAGAAGGATGGAAGGAGAGCTCTTAGCTTTGACTGAAGATTGAATGATTACTGTGATCTTAGATGACATACTGAGGCAACACTTGTAATTGAGAATGACTATATGACCGTACCTTTCCTAAGAGCATGGAATCATGGGAATTTCTAAGTTTTCAATCAGTAGTAGGAGAAATTGAGGAATAGTCCTTAAAAGAAAAGAAATCAAAAGTTACCCTAAGTTTGAAATGCTTATGCTATTCTGGCGGTTTCTTAAAATAGAAAGCAGCCATAAACTATATATACAGAGCACATGAATAAATAGCCAGAGTTGTGGCTTGATACAGCATCAATAAACTAAATACGTAAATGATTCAGTGTGTGGGCTACCACATGAATTAAAAATTGTCATATGTAGGGGCGCCTGGGTGGCGCAGTCGGTTAAGCGTCCGACTTCAGCCAGGTCACGATCTCGCGGTCCGTGAGTTCGAGCCCCGCGTAGGGCTCTGGGCTGATGGCTCGGAGCCTGGAGCCTGTTTCCGATTCTGTGTCTCCCTCTCTCTCTGCCCCTCCCCCGTTCATGCTCTGTCTCTCTCTGTCCCAAAAATAAATAAATGTTGAAAAAAAATTTTTTTTTAAATTGTCATATGTAATGAGTTAATTTCCAACATAAATAGAAGGAAGGGGGAGGGGGGGAAACCTTAACATCTCCCTACTTTAAATGAATAGAAAAGAGGTCATTAAGACCTGACATGGCTTCCAGATTATTAGAATGTGTTGAAAATATAGTGTATAAATTATAATTTATAAACTTTCTCCTAGATTTTACATATGTAACACTGCATTAAATATTTTAATGAATATTTTTCCTCCACTTTTTGAAGGTTAGATCCCAGAATGGGCTATTGATTTGGATATATAGTGATATATTTGGATATATAGTGAAAACTATATATATTAACTGATGATGCTTAGCACAGAGTCCTGCACGTGGAAGATATATGTTACTACTAAGTTTTAATTTTAGTTTGATTTTAAGTGTGATAGAAATATAGAATTCATATATTTGCTTATGGATAAAGGATTTTCACTTCAAAAACATGAAATAAAATTTACTGTACTTTCCTTTGCAGTAGATATTTCAAGTGTTGAAACTAGAGGCCTAAATCTTTAAAGAGTCATGAGTATTTTTGTCATAAAAAATATCTCCAGGAATTCTAACCATCAGACTTTTAATTTTTTATTTGAGATTTATTTATTTATTTTAGGAGACAGGGAGAGTGAGCAGGGGAGGGGCAGAGAGAGAGAGAGGGAGAGAGATGATCTCAGGAAGGCTCCGCACTGTCAACATGGAGCCCAAAGCAGAGCTCGAACTCACAAACTGTGAGCCAGAGCCCAAACCAGGAGTTGGACACTTAACCCACTGAGCCATCCAAGACCCAATAAACATCAGACTTTTTAAAAAATCTTACCATACTGGTGCTTGTGATATCAAGTTTTGTCTTTTTAATTTTAATTGTAGTTATCTTAAAAGTTTCTTCTTATATTTTAATAAAATGTATTTTATATTAATTAGTGCTTAAAGGATAAGATACTGACATTGTCTGTCAGGAAGTCTACTACCATGTTAAAAGATATAAATAGAAAACGTACTTTAGAAGTACAGAAAGTTTGGGGCGCCTGGGTGGCTCAGTCGGTGAAGCGTCCGACTTCGGCTCAGGTAATGATCTCACGGTCCGTGAGTTCGAGCCCCACGTCGGGCTCTGTGCTGACCGCTCAGAGCCTGGAGCCTGTTTCAGATTCTGTGTCTCCCTCTCTCTGACCCTCCCCTGTTCATGCTCTGTCTCTCTCTGTCTCAAAAATAAATAAACGTTAAAAAAAATTTAAAAAATAGAAGTACAGAAAGTTCCACAAGGTTGAACTAAGTCAGGCTTACTTTTCTTCAATGTACTATAAGAGAGATTAGATGTCAGAAATTTCGTTCAAAAATATTGAATTCTATTGGATTATATATTGCCTTGTCTAAAAATGTTTTGCTCCAGCTCTTTTTATAACTATAATTGCATTGTAACATTATTACAACTCAGTGAGCAAAGTATTCTACCTTTCAAATATTAAATGATTCAGTTTTAATAAATTTGTTATGATTTTGTAAATCACTATTGGAAGCACCAATCATAGAAGATACAGGAGTAAGGGATGATAAGATCGTAGAGTAATAATTATGGCCACCTGTGCTTTAATATCCTGGACAAGCCTTAATTGGTTATATGAGTTGCATATATCATTATTCCACTCTTTGGCTTTGTTTTCCGCTTGGATTCTGATGGCTTTTGCTATCATTAATGCTAATATAATCAAAATTGATCTTTCTTTTTGTTTAAGTTTTTTTTCCTTTAAGGAATACTTTCCTTCCTCAGAATCATTAAGTGTATTCACATGTATTTCAAAACTGAAAAACTTTTTCTTTCACTCTGAGCCTTTTCACTGTTAGACTTATTTTTGTACTTATTGATGAGCTAGAAGTATCTTTTGTATTTTGTACTTAGATAATTGTCTCAAAACCCTTTATTGAATAGTTTTTCTTTTCTTATTTTTTGTGGCACCTTCATCCCTTAATAAGTTTCCATATAGGTGTGGATCTGATCCTGGTTTAACTATTTTTATATCATTGGTCTATTTGTCTGTTCATGTGTGCATATCTTACTGCCTTAACTGCCACAGTTGCATGTAAAAAGTTTACAGTAAAACTTGATATCTGATAGATATCAAAAGAATTACTTCTTGTTAGTCTTCCTAATTTCTTGACCCTTTCTATTAAATGTGAATTTTAAGGCCAGTTTATCAAATTCTTGAACAATTCCTATCAAAAAAATTTTTTAATTTTAATCCAACTTAGAAATTTGGAGAATCACCATCTTTACAATTTTGAGTGTTCCCATTCATTACCATTTATGTATAAATTTAAGTCTTAGGTATATCTCTTAATAAGATTGTTTTGTTTGGAAACATTTTAGACCTTTTTTGTTCACTTCATCAGGTCCAATCTTTCTTATTTGTAAATTCAAAATAATTGTTTTTCTTGCTTATATTTCAGGGCTATTTTGAAGATAAAATGGAATGATGCTTATGAAACAAATAAATAAATCATAAGACTTTGTGTTTTTTTATTATTTTTAACCAAAGGTATGGGTATATTATATGCTTGGTGATATGCGATGATTTTCTGAGACTCTATTTAATTATTCTCTTTTCCTCCAAGGGTGAAAGTTTGGATCTTATAATTATTTAAAGTAGTTGTTATTCCTCAACACTAAATAAAGCCATTGTTCTATTTAATGATTTCTACAATGTTCAGTGAACTGTGACTTTTTATTAATTCTATAAGTCTTTGATTAATGAGGAATATGAAAGTTAATTTCATCAAGTATTTATTGTATCACATATATTTCTAGCAATGAATCCATTTTGAGATAATTATTTTTGTTTTTAGGAAAAAAATGAAATGCAATAAGAAGTTTTAGGAGCTGGTTACCAATAAATGTTTTTGAGGATCATCAGTCTAAGAGTTTCTAATAAATATGGACGTTGTAAGCACTATTTATATTATTGCTATTTTTAGGAGAAAGATGATTCCAAATTTTCTTGTAACTTTTTTTGGGAGAGGGTGGTAATAAGTGAAGCAAAATATAAAGTTTATATTTCTTTTGTCTCCTTTTAATTAATCATTTTAATAACATATAAAACCTATACCTGCCAAATCAACTATGTAATCATTTCTTCTTTCTATTTTTATCAATATATTATCTGAAAACTAAAATAATATCAGAAAATATTAACAAATGAATGAGCATGACTTAAAAATATATATATTTCAAAATATACATATATTTTAATAGAGAATTTATAAAGAAAACACAAGATTCCAAAGAATGAAGGCATATGAAGTTAGCATATTAATAAATGCTTTTTATTTTTTAATTCCAGTAAAATTAACATACAGTGTTATGTTAGTTTCAGGTGTACAATATAGTGATTCACAACTTTATGCGTTACTCAGGGCTCATCATGATAAATTTCCTCTTAATCCCCTTCACCTATTTCACCCATCCCTCCAATCCACCTTCCCTCTGGTAGCCATCTGTTTGTTTTCTACAGTTTAGAGATAGTGTTTTGGTTTCTCTTTTTTTTCCCCTTTGCTCATTTGTTTTCTTTCTTATATTACACATGAGTGAAATCATATGGTATTTTTCTATCTCTGACTGACTTATTCACTTAGCATTATACCCTCTAGATCCATCTACAATGTTGCAAATAGCAAGATTTCATTTTTTATGGCTGTGTAATATTCTTGTGTGTGTGTGTGTGTGTGTGTGTGTGTGTGCATACCACATCTTCTTTATTCATCTATGAATGGACATGGGTTTCTTCCATAATTTGAGTATTATAAAAAATGCTGCAATAAACATAGGGGTGTCTATATCTTTTCAAATTAGTGCTTTCATATTCTTTGGGTAAATACCCAGTTGTGGAGTTATTGGATCCTCCGATAATTCTATTTTTAATTTTTTGGGGGAACCTCAATACTGTTTTCCACAGTGGCTGCCCCAGTTTGCATTCTCACCAACAGTGCATGAGGGTTCCGTTGTCTCCACATCCTCACCAACACTTGTTTCTTATGTTGACGATTTTAGCCATTCTGACAGTTGTGAGGTAAAGTTTTGATTTGCATTTCCCTGATAATGAGTGATGTCAAGGATCTGTTCCTGTGTCCTTTAGCCATCTGTATTTCTTCTTTGGAGAAATGTCTGTTTATGTCTTCTCCCCATTTTTAATTCAATCATTTGTTTTTTGGGGTGTTGAGTTATGTTAGTGCTTTATACATTTTAGATGCTAACCCTTTATCAGATATATCATTTGCAAATATCTTCTCCCATTCTGTGGGTTACCGTTTAGGTTTGTTGATTGTTTTTGTCACTATGCAGAAGCTTTTTATTTTGATGTAGTCATAATAATTTATTTTTGCTTTTATTTCCCTTGCCTTAAGAGATATGTCTAGAAAAGTGTTGCTGTGGCTGATGTCAGAGAAGTTGCTGCCTACGTTCTCTTCTAGGATTTATATGGTTTCAGGTCTCACATTTAGGTCTTTGATCCACTTTGATTTTATTTTTGTGTATGGTGTAAGAAAGTGGCCCAGTTTCATTCTCTTACATGTACTTGTTCAATTTTCCCAGCATCATTTGTTGAAGACAGTCTTGTTCCCGTTGGATGTTTTTCCTGCTTTCTCAAAGATTAGTTGACCATATAGTCATGGGTTTATTTCTGGGCTGTCAATTCTGTTCTTTTGATCTATGTATCTGTGTTTGTGCCACTACCATACTGTCTTAATTACTACAGCTTTGTAGTATATCTTGAAATCTGGGATTGCGACCCCTCCAGTTTTGTTCTTATTTTTCAAAATAGCTTTGCTTATTCAGGTTCTTTTGTGGTTCCATACAAATTTTAGGATCATTTGTGAATTATAAATATTTTTTAAATAGGACAAGAAACCTTATACATTAGAGAATTGTATCAAGATGCAAAAATATTTTAATAGATTAAAATAAGGAGTTAAATCTGGGGCCCTGAGGTGGCTCAGTCAATTGGGCATGCAACTAGATACCGACTCATGTGGTGATCTTGCGATTGTGGGATTGAGCCCTGTGCCAGGCTGTGCTCTGAGCATGAAGCCTGCTTGGGATTCTCTTTCTCCCTCTCTCTCCACTCTTCCCCTACTCATATTCTCTCTCTCTCTCAAAATAATAAAACAAACGTTTAAAAAAAATAACATAAATAAAATACAATAAAATAAAATAAAATAAAATAAAATAAAATAAAATAAAATAAAATAAAATAGAGTTAAATCTAAAAGGGAGCATTTGTCAGGTCTAAATATGAAATTGTGCACTCAGCTTCAATAACTGTTATATAAATGCAGAGTCAAATGTATTAATGATGTTAGGAGCTAATTGATGGAGAGAGACCATATATAAGTGAGCTTTGTAAATTTAAACATTTCATGGATACTTAGCCCGTATGGATAGAAGACAGTTCCAATCAAAGAAGGGAGTATTCTTTGTAGATTCTGTACTGGCATGCTATGTTAAAATATGGAACCAATTTTTAGAGGGGTATTAAAAAATCAAACTGTATTCTGATGTAAGTAATTAGATTGAAAAAGATCTGATGAACTCTTATATGAGAATGGATTGGAGGTCTAGATTTTTTTGCATGTGTTTATTTGTTTTTGAGATGGCAGTGGGGTAGAGAGAGAGGGAGACAGGATCTGAGGTGGGCTCTATGCTGACAGCAGAGTCTGATGTAGGGCTCAAACTCACTAATGATAAGATCATGATCTGAGCCTACATCAGATGCTTAACTGACTGAGCCACCCAAGCACCCCAGGTCTAGAAGATATTACACTGAAAGAGGAAGGTTTGTGCATGGACACATGAGTTCAAATACTTTAATATCTATTATTACATGGAACCAGATTAAGTTTAATATACTCCATAAATCAGCAGTTTCAATTAAATTAAAAGGCAATTTCAATTCAACCTCAGTTATTTTTTTTGAACCAATAAATTATCTTAACATGATAAAGCCTAGATTGTAATTAGTGGAGAAACTTCCTGATTTGAGTGGAAGGCTGAACTCCATCAGCCATTTATTTAACAAATATGCATCAAGTCCTGACAATGTGCTAGGTGTTGAAATTAAAAAAAAAAAAATCACTGATAGAGAGGTGCCTGGGTGGCTCATTTAGTTGAGCATCTGACTTTGGCTCAAGTCATGATCTCACAGTTCATGGGTTTGAGCCCCGCGTCGGGCTCTGTGCTGACAGCTCGGAGCCTGGAGCCTGCTTCGGATTCTGTGTCTCCCTCTCTCTCTGCCCCTCCCCTGCTCAGACTCTGTCTCTCTCTCTCTCTTTCTCTCTCTCTCTCTCAAAAATAAATAAACGTTAATTTTTTTTTAAATCACTGATCATTAATGGTATATGATTCTATATTTTAATCTATAAAGATGTATTTACAGCCATTTACTACATATAAATTTTTAATAAACTGATAAGTATTACATTATTGCATATATTACATAGAGTTGACTGTATACAAGGTCTACAGTTCTGCAACAAGTGCGGTGAGTAATATGTAAATACTGACACTGGAGGATAGCATTTGATTAAATTTAAGGATGGATTCAGTGGTTGCATTTGTCTAGAGCAGAGCTTTTTTCTTAGGAGGAATGACAAAAGTGATCTGATAAAGTGGTGGTTGAAGAAAAGCAAAGAATGGAAAAGACAGAGCAGGGGTCCCAAAGTGTAGCACCTAGACCAGCAGCCTAAGGATCACCTGGGAACTTTTTAAAAATGCACATTCCTGTATCCCACTCAAGACCTACTAAATCACAAACTCTGGGGTGGGGTCCAGCAAGCCATAGTTTAACAAGCCCTCCAGGTGATTATAATTCATGCTCAATTTGAGAACCACTCGTGTAGACGGCTGGTGTGAAGTAGAGCTAAAATATGATTCAGAAAGCAATTCGTGGTCACTGCATCTCAGTAGAAATAAAAGACGCAGAGATCCCATGGCTTGTCGCAGGCAGGTGATTGATTGGCTAACTTATGTAATGTGTAACCCAGAGAGCACTTAAAATAGCCAGTGTTGAAATTCTTGCTTTGGAAAAAATTATCGATAGGTTTTTTTTTTTTAATTTTTCATCTAGCATTTCAAATGTTAGAGCTGGGTATTGTTGTCTGCCAGAAACAAGGCCTATATATTTTGTTTCACAGATAATGAATTCTTTCTTCCTCTAAAACAGTATTGGGTAATGTTCCAAAAAAGTAATTACAGGCCAGTTAGTAAATATATGCTGAGACAGTAGAGTGCCAGATAGAAACAGCTATATGTCTGCCACTGCTGATTAATCAGCTAGAGAACAGGCCTATTTTTTGACTTAATATGGGACAGGGACTCCATTAAGGGTAGAATCTGTATCTCAGTGACTAAACATGTTCTCCCAACTGTTTTCATTTTCTTCGGTGTATATTTTCTTTTCTTCTGTTGCCTAATAGAATGACAGGGCTGCATACTTTTAACAAATTGTTCCTTCGCCTCCTGTCTCCCTCTTCTATTCAATAGGCTTGGCAAAGCTGTAAGAGATTATGAAGGTTTGGGGAGTTAGAAATCACAGCCAGTTCAATCTCATTTTCATATAAACCGAACAGTAAATTATTATATTGTAACAGCTTATCACTTTGGACCTAAATAACAGAAAAGTAGTCTGTAAATCCCGTAGCAAAGATGGAATAATCCTTTTATGTAGGCACGTTTCTTAGAGTGTGCTCTAACTCTGCTGGGCTTTCTGATTCTGTTTTTCTCTAACCTTAGTTGCTGAAGCTAGTTAGAGACCCATTTTAGGTTCGGGTGCTTCATATTCAAGGATTATTTCTGTTTTAGGTCAAGTGAAATATAAGAAGCACCATGTCTGGAAATGGAAGAGTTGCCATTAACTCAACCTTGTTGCTTGTCTCATAATTGGACTCTTGCCATGCCATTTATGATCAGAACTGTTCCTCTTTACTCATTAATGGTCTAGAGCTCTGCCCTGATTTTCAGTCTTGCCCTCTGTCCCCTAAAAAAATTCTAGGGAATTCTTTCCTTTATCTCCAATCTCACTGTCTCCCCAGACACTGACTACCTGTTCACGCAAACAGGTATGAGATCATTCTGAGTACCGCAACTTGATTCACACTAATGCTGTGTCATCCTGCTTTGTGATCTAAAGGATTTATATGAATATATTTTTTGTTGTCTGTTATATTAGAAAATTCCTCGAGTGTCAACCTTTGTGGATGCTGTTGGTACCCCACCTAGAGCTCTTAACCTGCAAGCGCACCCATTCTCCATCTGGTGGGAATTTTGAGTTATCAGTCATAGCTATCATCACCACCACCACCATCACCCTTCTCTGGACAACTGCTTTATGCCAGTGGTTCCCAAACTTAACTTGCTTCTAAATCACATAGAAGACTTGTCAACACAGATGGCTGAGCTCAGCTCCCAGAGTTTATAATTGAGTAGGTCTGTAACCAGTCTGTAACTGGTCTAGTCTAAATAACAGTTTCTTTGTCTCTGGAGGCCATCTGTCCCGTCTTCCCTTCTCAGGGCGGACCATTATCAGTGACTCATTGCCACCAGCTTGTAAAGGGCAGGCCCTCTTGTCTCAAGGTGGGAATCTGTCGGTGTTTTATCCATGCTCCAGAACTTCCTGGTAGGATCAGAATCAAATAGTCACCATTAGACACCACAATTTCACTTAGTTTTTTTTCTTCCCCCCTATGTGTCCTGCTTCTTTCACTCTTCTCCTAAAAGTACTCTGTCAATAAATTCCCTGAACAAATCTCCATCTCAGACCATCGTCTCTGAGGGACACAACCAGAGCCTTATACCTGTGGATTTCTGGTTTCCAGTCTCTTTAGTTCAATTTATTCAACAAATTCGTATCTAATGCCTTTGCATGTACCAGGCAGTACATGATATATGCGAAGGAAGGCCCGGTCTTTCTCTCAAATAGCCCACCATTTAGTCAAAGAGTGGATAAGTAAATGTATAATTACAAAACAATATGGTTGATGCTATGCTACATCAATCCTGAGAATTTGAAGCCAGAGGTGCTTTTATCTCAACCTTGGAAGATAGCATAAGCTGGGTTCCTTGGGGAAAGAGACTGAGATGGAGATTTTTTAGGTAGGAGGTTTATTGGGGCACATTCTTGAAAACACCAATGAGGAAGTGAGGGAAGCATAGTTGTGCAAATGGAGAGGTTGGATGAGGCTGCAGGCTAACCCATGGGAAGCTCTGGAGATGTCCAGAATTCACAAGATGCAGACTGCCCACCGAGGGGCGTTAACTTTGGGAGAAGCAACTCTCTTGAGCTAAGGGACGCTCAAAGAGGGACTCCACTGTGAGGTATCATTAGCCAGTTCTCTCAGCTGCTCAGAAAGTAGATGCCTCAGTCCTGTGGTAGAGATCAGGATGGTGAGCCACAGCATCCCATACAGGGGAATGATAGAATCAAGGGAAGATAGTCTTCAGCCATTTCAACCAGGACCACAGAAAGTAGGTTGGACCTCATAAGAAAAAGTTTGGAGATCCAGCATGAATACACACACACACACGCACACACACACACACACACACACACACACACGGTTCCTGGAGACACGTGATTGTGATCATCTCAGTCATATATAGTGGCTTCCCACCAGACAACCATCAATCCTGCTCCACCCAATGGGAATTTTAATTGAGTTTTTTAAGCACTAAATTTCTCAAATATCACAAGTGCTAAATATAAGGTAAACCTGAGGTTTCCTGAAAATCCATCATGTAGACAGACCTGAAAGAGTTGCAAGCCTTGTTGAAATGCCTCTGAGGAGCAATGCAGCAGGTAACAAATCTGCTGACAAGCAGCAATCTTCAGAATAAACATATGTAGGACCAGAGTTCAGAGGCTAAAGTCAATTTAATGAGAAAGCTGTCGCTATTATTTTTTATGTGAATTAAATGTATTCCAAGTAGCCAGAGTCACAGCCTCACGGTAAATAGTGTGGCTGCAGAGCTGAGCATTTGTTTTATGCTGTTCCTCGGGGTCACCTAAAGATGAATGTGAGTTACCTAGATTGAACAGAATTCTATCCAGTGTGTTCTAATGTGTGGTGATAAAATTCACAGACCTAATTAGAGAGAACTGATTTGAATGTAAAATTGTTTATTTTGCAGTACATCTATGCCAAACATTGAAATTTTCCATTGAGATAAAAACAGCACATAATTTGTAAAGAGGAATATAAAGTCTTCACGAATCACGGGCAGCCTATTAATAAGTCTTTGTGAAGAGAATTACACAGTGTTAAGACAACAGAGGGAAGACACAAGTAACCTCCTACCTGGGCAGAGTAAATGTTACAGAAATTCACAAGTTTCATTTTGCATAATTAGGGCCAGAGATGCAGCCCAGGCGCACACACACACAGAAGAATGAAATAGGTCTCCATCTCTCCTTGCATTAACTGAAATCTGTCCTGATGGAATGGCCTCTGGCAATATTATGAATCAGCATGAAAGAATAGCAGACCTGGCCTCTCAAAACTCTCTCCCCTCTGAAATGTGTGTTTAAATTACCTCATGGCAAGGCCAGTGACATTCAAGGATTGAGAATGAGGTTAGAAAAATGGAAGTGTTTCTCCACTTCACAGACGGTCTGTAGCCTGATGAACATTATGTAAACAACTTTCCAAAGAAAGAGTAGCACCAAACTTGAGCAGCCAGATTATTAGAGAGCAACAGACTCCTTGTATGCCCCCTATGCTCTAGTCCAAGGGTCTGCAAAGGGACCCTTGGGCCACATCCAGCCTACCACTCATTTTTGTAAATATGGTTGTAGTGGAACACAGCTATGCTCATTTTCTGTGTACTATGGCTATTTTTGCACCACGGTGGCAGGGTTGAGCAGTGCAAAAGAGACCATATGGCTCACCTAGCCTAAAATACTTACTGTGTAGCCCTTTACAGGGGAAGGTTGCTGACCCCCTGCTCTAGTCTGTTAGAGTTCAGTGTGTTCTGGATTTACTGATGATAAGAATAACCTGGAGTACATGTTAAACCTACAGCTTCTCAAGACCCTCCTTTGGAGTTTCTGATTCAGTAATTCTGAATGAGACACAGGAATATGTATCTTTAACAAGTACCAAACTTTTGAGAAACATCAGTCTAGTCATTTTACTCTCTGGTTCTGTTGCATACCATTTTTATGTTCATCAAGTCCACATTCTTTTCTTTAGATTCCTCCTCATCTCCCCACATAAGTGAAAGTTACAGACCGGTGTACTGTGTGACGTTGTCATGGGTGGGGTTTGCCAGAAGCAGAGCTAATGACACAGATTTGGGTGCATGGTGTTTATCAAGGGAGCATTCACAGGAGCAAAGAAGTTAGGGAAGCAAGGATAGGAGAAAAAGCTAAGCAAGGATGTGGTCTCAGCTGGGGATATACTTCAGTCTGATCCCCCAGGAACCTCTGCAGCAAGAATTGCACCCAGTGATCCCACTGGGAGGCAAGGATGGCCAGCCCTTTGTATACTCTACCTCAGTTCCATCAGTCAGTCATTTGGGTGTAGGGGGCTCTCGAACAGGGGACAGCCGAGAGCCATTAACAGCAGTAACTGAGGCAACGGAGGATTCAGACAGATGTACAGCATCTAGTAAGGGAGTCACACCCCCCAAATGAATGACATTTAAGTAGATTTGGAATGTGCCTTCCAGAAAGTCATATCTGTGATAGTCTTTAAAAGACAATTTGCAGTATGTTTTTAAATTATCAAATCTTTGGAAAGAATAAGTACATTTGTTAGAATTGAGACCTTCAGCCTTCTACTATCTTTGAAAAGGAAAAGGAAAATATGTCAGAGAGAAGTGACTTTTCCAGTAAATAATCAGTTTTGTTGACCCCTTTCTTTGCCCAGATGCTTGGTAAGATCTGCTGGTTATGATTACCTCAGTTAGGATGACGTGAGGTTCTTATGAACTTGAATGCATGCAAACATTGCAGAGGCCCACTTGGAATAGGACTGCTGTCCGAGCAAGTATTTTTGCTAGTCCCCAACATTGCATAGTAGATCCACTAGCGTCTTAGAAGACTCATGCGACAAAGGTACATCACGAGAATGTAAAATGAAGTTCAACCCTCCATAATTATGTTTTACCTTCCAAGGGATCATTGTAGCCAACCCTACTTGCTAATTCCCCCAACCAGCAAGGTAGCCATCAATTCTCTCGTCCTTACCCAGAGTCACATAGCCAGTCAGTGGTAGTGTTGAAAGTTCTGAAGAAAGGATTCCACATACCCTATTAACAAGCTGTCTCTCAGGGCGGCTGGGTGGCTCAGTTGAGCATCCAGATCTTGGTTTCTGCTCAGGTCATGATCTCATGGTTCATGAGATCAAGCCCTGCATCAGGCTATGCACTCATTGTGTGGAGCCTGCTTGGGACTCTATCTCTCCCTCTCTCCCCTTCTGCCCCTTGCTCTCTCGCTCTCGCTGTCTCTCAAAATAAATAATTAAACTTAAAAAAAAAAGTTGTCTCTCTTCTGTAACCCAAACTGTTTGAATAACCCTAGGATTTACAAGCCTAGAATGAAGACATTTCCAAATTATTTCTTGGGGTGTGTAGCATACCCTTGAAACTCTCAAGAGAAGTTGGTGAGGGGAGGAAAGGGGAAATATAATATGGTAAGAGTTATTCTCTTCCCATGCTAAGCCCAATTCTCCCTTTCTCTCTGAAAGAGGAACAGAGAAAAAAATCTGTGACCTCACAAGAGGTTGTTTGACCTGAGCACCTCCCAGGATCCTTTGCACAGCTTTCCCCCTGTGAAGACTGTGGGGGCAGCTCAGGCAAAGAAGGCAGACAGTATTATACTATTTTATAGACCTGGCAGAATCAACTTAAAAAGAGCACCTAGAGTCTTATCTCACTTTATTCTCTTTTCTGTCTCCTTGAGGCAAAGTTGACTTAACCTTTTCTTAAAGTGAACACTGTGAAATAAGAATATTTCTCCAAACAACTTAAGGACATTTTCAACAACTTGTAAACAGAAAAAGAGCTAACAGGATACAGTTACTCAGAGTAACTGTAAGTTGGTAGCAAAAATAGAACTTTGATTTTACGTAACGTATTTTAGAAAGAAAGCAAAAATGTGATGGTCAGTGAAGAAAAGAGAAAACTGGCAGGGTCTAGGGTTTTCCCAAGATTCTGCTGTGAGCTTGAAATTCCAAACCAAACCCAGATGATTTGAAAGTCAGTGTTCTTTCCAATTTGCCGTGCCAATTTCTTACAACTCTCCTTAGGCTAGGACCGGGAGAGGCATCCCTGTAATTGCTTCTTGGTAAGGAGCTAGTATGGGGACCAGTGAACCACCACGAGGGGTTGAAAACAAGGCCCAGCATGGGCTTCTGGGTCACCTCGTCCATGAAGCCTTTCCTTTGTCTCTAGTAAATGTAGGTGAGTCTTCTCTTTCTATATACTTGTAGTGCTTGCATTTTCCTCTATTTTAGAACCTGGCACATGGATATACCTCTTCTAAGCCTCTTTTTTCAATGTGCTAGATTAGAAGCCCACCAAAAGGAGGTTTTGTGTTGTGTTCAATTTTGTATGTGGTGCTCCATGAATTCATTCAGTCATTCAAATGCTATTCATCAACTGTTTACTATGTGACAGGTATTATTTTAGGTGTTGCAGATAGGATAGTGAATGAAACAGACCAAAATTATTTTAGGGGCTCCTGGGTGGCTCACTCAATTGAGCAGCCAACTTCAGCTCAGGTCATGATCTCATGGTTCGTGAGTTTGAGCCCCACATTGGGCTCTCAGCTCTCACTGCAGAGCCTGCTTCGGATCCTTTGTCCCCCTCTCTCTCTGCCCCTCCTTCTCTCTCTCTCTCTCTCAAAAAAAAATATTTTATTTAAGGAGCTTACACTTTAGTGATGGAGACGATATATTGTAGATTCTCCACAGATAAGTGGTCTGAGGTCTAAAAATTAAGCTAGAAAAGGAGACTTGAATGTGTGGGGCAGAGTTGACATTTTAGACAGGATAAGGGAAAGCCTCACAGAGAAGGGTTTGATTAAACCCTGAAGGAAATGAGAAAAGCAGTCTGCAGAAATTTGGAAGAAGAGAAGTCCAAGAAGAAGGATAAAGATAAAGACCTGGAAATAGGGAGCAATAGCACTGTTGTCAAGAAACAGTAAGGAAGCTTTTTAGGTCTAGAATAGAGTACACAAAGGGAAGGATAATGGGAAATGAGACCTGAAAGAAAGGACAGGATGAGGGCAGAGATCACATGTGGCCCTGGAAAGCACAGTCATAACTTTTTCTTGGTCTTTAAATAAGTTTAGAAACCATTGGAGGGTTTTGAGCAAAAGAATTATATGAACTTTCAGTTTTAACAGGATCACTAATATTTAATGAATTAATAAAGTAACTAATTAACTTGTCCATCTAAGAAGTGCCTAAAGAAGCCAGATAATGGATTTGAGTAATGGATCAGATAAAGCGTAAGCACACATTCCTGGAAGCTGAGGGTTCAAAACCACACCATGAGTCTCATCAAGTAGACAAGGAGAAGGCAGCCACAACTGATGAATGTGAGATAAGACCCAACTGCCCTGGACGTCTTGTATAACTCCTGCTGCCACTATCATATCAAATAACTGACTTCTTGGGGCAACATCAACCCAGGTTTGGAATATAGGCAATTCCTACGTAGCAAAAAGCTAGGTGAGGAAAATTATGATAAGAAGATGCATCCCACTTGTCTCTCCAGCATCCAAGACTGGGAACCTCTATCCTGACAAACTATAGCCTAGATTAGAGGGCTCTGCACCATTTGGGACCTTTCAATATACTCAATGACATGCTGAGTTCTCTTTTCTTTAAATTGTCATTGAGTATTTTCTTGGCCAACTGACAGTGTAAAACCTTTTAATACACATGCTTCCAGAAATGTTCACAGGTAAGAAAGAATTAAAGAACTGAAGACGAATGGCAGCAATGGACACCCTCACCCCCACCATCACCCCCATCACCACCACTGGAGAACTTCATGTTCAAAATGAACATTCGTTTTTTTTTTTTTCTTCCTTTTGCATTTTTAAAGCCAATGTGGTCTTTCTCATTTTATGTGTCTTTTTTAAATTGAATCATCTTCACCCATTTCACCCACCCACCCCCAATTCCCCTTCTCTGGCAACCACCAATCTGTTCTTTTTTTAAACTATGAGTTCAGGGTTTTTTTTCATATTCCACATGTAAGTAAGATCATACAGTATTTGCCTTTCTTTGACTTATTTCACTTAGCATGATACTTTGAGAGTTCATGTTGTAGCAAATGACAAGAGTTCATTCTCTTTATGACTGAACTGTATCAGTCACATTTTCTTTATCCATTCATCTGTCATTGGACACTTAGGTTGCATCCATGTCTTGGCTATTGCATCTAATGCTGCCGTGAACATAGGGGTGCAGGTATCTTTTTAAAATAGTGATTTCAGGGGTGCCTGGGTGGCTCTGTTGGTTAAGCATCCGACTTTGGCCCGGGTCATGATCTCATGGTTTGTGAGTTCAAGCCCGCGTTGGGCTATCTCCTGTCAGCACAGAGCCCATTGCAGTTCCTTTACCCCCCTCTCTTTCTGCTCCTCCCCTGCTTGTGCTCTCTCTCAAAAATAAACATCAAAAAAAAAAAAAAGATAGTGATTTCATTTCCTTCTGATAAAAGTTTTAATTTTTATACATTATAGTGATTAATTTTTTATTGTTTATTTGTATTTAATTTGTAAATTGTCTTTTACTATCTTTTTGCCCACTTTTATGTTTGCATGCTTATTCTTTTCTTATTGATTTGTATAAATATTTTATATGTCACTGATATCAGCAACCCATTTCAAACATTTCTTTTGATTTGTCTTATGCCTTAAAATGTACTTTAAAACTTAATTGGAATATATATTTTTCAGATAAATTGTACCCTACCTCTGAGTATCTGTTTAGAAAGCTTGTTTTTAATATTTTCTTCCAGTGCTTTTAAAATTAACTCTTAAAATTCACTTTTGTGACCAGACTATCTTTTTTCTTTATTTCTTCCAAAAGAGTGACACATTTTTTTCAACCCATTATTTGAGTGGTAAATCCTTTCCCCACTGCTATGAGATGCTATCTGTAGTGTATAATAAGTTCTTACATAGGCTTGGCCTGGTTCTAGATTTTTCTCTTATGCTTGACATCTCTGTTCTTAATTGTACAGCACATCAGGAACATTCTTTTAATTATTAAAGCTTTGATTTACATTTTGAAGTCTCCTGCTTTAAGCCTGTCAAACTTTCATGCCTATACTCGCACATTTAATTTGTACAGACCGTTTTAGCAAGCACTTTAAAATGCCATTGGGATTTTTGTTGAAATTGCATTCAAATATTTTGATTAATTTAGGAACAATCGGCAGTTTCACCATATTAACTTTCCATCCAGGACATATGCTTTCTCTATGTTTCCAAGTGTTACTTTGTTTTAAAGTAAACTCTACCGCCAACGCGGGGCTCAAACTCACAACCCCAAGATCAAGAGTCATTTGCTCTACTGACAGAGCCAGCCAGGCACCCCTATTTTTCCAAGTCTTTAAAAAAATTTTCTCACTGTAAATTGTTATAGTTTTCTTAAACTACACTTAGAATAAACTGCATTTATTCCCATTCATCTTATAACTTTGTTACTATTATAGGTGATTACTTTTCTAATCATATTTCTAACTCTTATTCCTAGGTATATAAGGAAACTATAGCTTTATACGCCTATTTTTTTACAAGTGTTTCCTCAAATTGGATGGAATGAGGATCTTGCCGATTTTGATGTAGCTGTAAATAGAACATTAGTACACTTGTACCTTCTCAAAGATTTTTAAACAATAATCCCTTCGATAATGAGTTATTCCTGAGAGCTTTACCTATAACTTTTCATTTCTTTTTGTGAATACTTTACCTCCCATCTGTGGCTGATAGAACAAAGGAAAAGTGAAAAGCAATGTGGTTAATGCTAGGGTTGGCCATCGGTTTTTAGAAAGCTATAGTGCTTCAAAATGAGATAATTCATGTTTTCCAGATAATTTAGCTACCGAGTGAGAAATAATGAAGTAAATAAACTTCATTTTCATGAAGTTGATGCTTGAGGGTTTCTCAGTCACACCGTGGTGTCGTATGTCTTTACTATTAATTAATGTGAAAATATCGATACGCTTGCATGACCCCCTCCCTGGGATTGATAGGGGTTACAAATCAAACATGACTCCTTGTGCTGCCTGATTCTTTTCACTGTACCTTTGTTCACGTTCTCCTCCGACAGATGTCTGAGGGCCACTGACCACTCCCTCAGGAAATCTCCGAAGCTACATACGCACCAGGCATCGATAGAAATGAATTGTAAGCTATTCTTCTAGCTCTCTAATTAGAGTTTCCAGCCTCATTGCAGGACATGAAATCAAGGGAGATCAAATTTACCCAGATGCGCAGACTTTAGAATCAGTACAAAGCAATACACTGACAAGCACAAAAGCAGCATGCTCCTGGGAGGAAAACTGAACCTTCCTCTGCCTCTTCGGAGTATCAGATGGGGAAAAGAATATCTTGTTTCCCTGTTTCACATGCTTGTCTGCCGGTTTTACAGAAGAAAATGCAGATAAACGCACTGTAAGGCGGCCCATGTAACATGTAATTATTTAGACTGTAGAGCCAGACCTCAGTTCAAATCCTGACTCTATCACTTCTTAACAGCTCACCAGTGAACCAGTTTCTTTAATTCTTTATGCTCCCACTTCCTGTCAGAAAAATTAGGATAATTATAGAACCTACTGAATAGAGTTGCTTGGATGATAAATGAGATTATAAATAAATGCAGGTTTTGTCCTAATGCATGACACATAGTAAGCATGCCCTAATATTATATATTGCTATTTTTGTCTTTGCTAATATCTAACTTCTTTTAAAGCATAGAAGAATATAGTTTATTTTTAAAGAATACAGACTTATGCAGACAGAAGTGAAATTCTCAAGAACATTTTTCCCGGAAATTAATTTTGAAAAGGATTTTGATGAACATATTACATTTAAAGTGTAGTAAACAGCCAACTATAAAAAATTATATATATATATGTATGTATATACACATACATACTACATACATATATATACATATACATACATATATATGTATATACACATGCATACTATAGAAAGAGAGAGTATGTCTGGAAACACCATTCATTCCTGTGGTATTATAAGAGGTGCTGAAAAAATGTTGTTCCTTTATTTTATCGTAAACTGATTTGGTCTCCTTTATGAGCCCTCATCTTTTATATACTAGAGGAAAAGTAAATTCTCATTCTGGTTTAAGCTGATTATTTAGAGTACCATCTCTCATAGGCGGGAAGACTCATTCTCTCATTTCGCCTTTCTCAGCCTCTGCCTACTGCAAATAAGATGTTGCTCAGGTATATGGGGTAAAGGGGAGGCTTCCCAAGCTTGCACGGTTGCAAGGAAGAATTGGTGCCCTGGGGCATTGTGCCCCTTGATTTCTGAGATAGGATCCCTTGTACTCTAGCCGTTGATGAACTTGTTAGCTGGCAGAACCCATAGTCATTCTGCTAACTGGATTGGTTAAGAGTCCAACGTCGCTTTCTGATTCTCCTGGATTCCCCTTAGACTGGAACGTCTCCAGACCCCCACGCCTCTGCTGTTTCCTGTGCAGTCTTCTGGCAAGTGGTCCAGCCCCAGCCTTCTCCATTGGGCCAACGAGTTCTGCCTCTGCAGGCCCACAACAAGCTCTTTGGCAGCATCTGGCTAGAATTCATTATTCCTGTTGATGTGTGTGTGTGTGTGTGTGTGTGCGCACACAAGTGTGTATATCCACCTTTATCCATATCTATATCTATACACTAGACTGTCTCACAAAATTTATACAGGGTAGGTTGTGAAATATTACAAAGAAGAGATTATGTCTCACTCATTTTGGATTCTTTAGCCCCTCACCAGATACCTGGAATAAATCGAAAGAATATGTACTCGCTTCATGGTTGGGAAAATTTCTCCATTCTCAGTGATGGCAGGTTTGTGACCACTATACACGAACATGGTATTGGTGCACATGCACAAAATATTGAAGCAACAGTACGGATGGGAAAAAAAATCTTTGAGGGATGTGTTTGGATAATACATTTTGGAGGGTTCTTTAGCTTTTGATCTGGCTTCTGAATTTATAATGTAAAAATGGCATTTGTACTTAATCGATTCCTTTGGTCTGTAGAACTCTTGTAGTGATTCTGATTCAAAACTCAAAGAACACAGACTAGCAGAGTCTCTTCTCCTTTTTCTCTAGTCATTTTTATGTAGTGCTGAAGATATAAGTGGTACTTTATAAAGTACAAGGAAGGGATCAAGTCACTGATCTCAAATACTTACCAGGAGAGGCTTTAAACATTTTTTTTTTAGTTTTCCTTAAAAAAAAGAAAGAAAGAAAAACCTCAGTTGAAAAGGGAGTGTGCAGGGGAGGGGGAGGAAGAAAACAACAAGAAGGAATTCAGAGGTGGGTTGCCATTTTGAGGTTAAACTGAACCGACGCCTTCATTGCAATGAGCGCTTTGGACGTCTGTCGAAGGAGGTACACAGTCATTGACAATGACTGCATTCTCTCCTGCGTCGGGTTCACATTGCTTCCAGTGCTCTGTTATTTAGAACTGAATAACTGTTGTCACTGCTCTATAATTTGGCCATGAGATATCTGGTTACTTTCAGACAAAAGAAAATGTCTCATAATAATGGGGTTTCGTGTGAGTCTGCTCTTTCTCCAGGAAAAAAAAAAATGTATTTAAGGATTTATCTCTGCTCACATCGAGGAAGAAAATAAACTTTAAAAAGTTTTACTCCTTTCTCCATATAGCAATTCTTGTCTAGCTTTCCATCAGGGGGAAATGTTACCTTCAGCATATTCCGCATATGAAATAGACAGTACCAGATGCTTCAAATGGTCATAATTGTGAAGAATATGGAAAAGGAGGCGTCTTCCTATTGTGTTTCATTTAAATGTGGAGGGAAAAAGCCCTTTGGGTAAATTAGCACTGGGAGGATTTAGCAAAAGTGAATTAACTATGACAGAGTCCCCTAACACATCTATCTGATGGTCTTGCAAGCCTTTTCCCGGTTACCTGGGATACTAGCCTGCTTTGGGATGCCATAGGGTCATTAAAATGTGAGACAGATTCTCCAGAAGAGAAAAACCAGATGAATCTTGACTTGCAGACAGTATGTCTTGCTTAATAGCATTTCCTGTGACCGGCCCTACCTTTCCCTTGGTGCTAAATTTCTCTCTGACACACTCATCTGAAAAAAACAAAGAGCTGCCTGTGAATTTCAGCTGCCAGAGCCAAAAGACTGTTGCAAAGGATCTTTACAAGCAATTATCAAGTGTGCTCTCAAATGCTAAATATATTGATGATTTTTTTATTTATAAATTAGTATTAAAAGCTAACATCTATCATGTTACAGGAATAAAAAGATAAACGAAGGCAGAAGCATGTGGTAAAAATGAGTCTACTATCCCATATACACAATCAACAATAACTAGACTCTTGGTGGCGATCACTTTGTAACACATGCCGATATTGAATTGTAATGTACACCTGAAACTTATATCATTTTACATGGGAATTTTACCTCAAAAAAAAAAAGCCTGAAAAATCAAATGTGTCTGTGGTAACCCATTCAATCTGACTTGCATGGTTTTGGTCGCCAAACCTTAGCTGACCTACTGTGAATTATTTATCTTTACCTGTCTCGATGGAACTATTCATATGCTTCGTAGCAGAAATATTAGTGTACTTGATCACAGGGCTATTGCAGACCCTGCCAAGGATCCTGTATAATAGGTATGATGTCACTTTTCATAAATATGAAAGATGTTTAATTTGGGAACAGAAAATTCTGAATATCGACGCTTTTCTTATTGCTCTGTGCGAAGTCATGCTAGCCGCTCTTTACACACTTGCTATCACTGAAGCCTCACAACTTCCCTGAAAGCTAGGCATCACTGTGATCTCCACTTTCTAGGTGAGGAAACTAAGGATAGGAGACGTGGAATAAGCTACTCAAGACCACTCTTCCTGTTGTGTATTTTTGCGTACTAAGCATGCCTGAAATGTAGTGATTAAAACCAAAGCTTGGTGGTTTGACTGGACTCAACGGAGTTGTTCCCACATTATAGCTGCTATCACTTAGAAGCTAGGGATGGAATCATCTGGAGGCATCTTCACAAGAAATGGAATTTGCCAGTGTGTTAAATGCTGGGCTCAGAAAATGGCACAGTGTCATTTCTCTTTCTGTCTGGGTGGAAACAGATCACCCGAAGGGGACATAGACTCCAACTCTCTATGCAGGAATGGAGGCTGCTCGGCTTTTCAAGGAACATCTGGTACTTGAATTTAGGCCTACCTAGTGCCTAGATTTATCCACAGGAGAGTAAAGCCCACCTCTCACCCATTCCTCCCTCCGAATGCCACCCACCTTATTTCTGCTGCTTAATAGTCCACTTTTCCCTCCATTTTCCTATAATCTACCTCCTCCAGGTAGATTTGAGAAGAATGCTCTGAGGATGTCAAAACAGAGACCTTTGGCATATTTAAGGGGATGCATAGCGAGAATTCCTTTTCCTCTCCTCATCCTGCTCTTACCTCAGTGATCCTGACTTCATCTCATTTTTAAAATCCCCACCTCAGTAGTGGAGAATTTATAAGTAAACAAGGGGGAGAGATTCAAAGAAGAGTTAATATGAGGATTAGACAGGAGAAAAAAAGGAAGGCCATGTATTCTGGAGCATTCCAATTACACTGGGGACCTATACACGTCCTTCTACCTCCCCTCTACCCCAAACCTCTAATGGATCCCTACTACTAAAATGTAACACATTTCGTATGTACTTTTGTAAATATTTGTCGCAGCTCCTAGCACAGTGACTTGCTCGTACTGGTTCCCATTTCTGTGGCAGAAATGCATGCATGGAGCTCCACAGGCCAGCTGATATCCCTCCCAGACTTCTCACTTATGGCCTGGGTTAGGTATGCCCTCTTTCCACCCAGAGAGTAGGAAAGCAATAGTTGGGTTCTGCTTGTTAGCTGACAAGATTTTCGTTTCAGCTATAATGAGACCTTGCACTGCTTTTGCCTTTGTGAGTTAAGGTTCACAGTCTGGTCAGCTTGAAGACAAACAGAGGGGACCTTGAGAATTGAGGCCCCGTAGTGATTTATGGAAGAATAATCACAGTGCTGTTCAGAAGGAGAGTTTATGCGCTCGAGGTCTCTCTAGAGAAAATCAAAGCTTCGCTGGGATTTAGCTAACGGGCAGTCATAATTTTGAACTTTATCCTCATTTGGCCAGGCCTATCATATGTGTCAAAGTGACGTAGCTCTTTCAGGGGGCTTTTGGGAGTGACACCCCCAGGGGACAGCTACGCTGATAAAATCCAGCCGAACAGTAGCACTCCATCAGGCAGCCTTCCTCAGACATCTGGTGTTTGCTTTCTGCCTCCTTTCTCTCCTGACCCTTACCTCCTGGATGCTGAACACAAAAGCAGCCTTCCTTGCCCTGTCTTCCCTACCCTCCCAATTACTACAGGACTTAATTCTTGTTTTTTAAACAAACTACATGGTTTTGTGACTCCTCCCAGGTTTTCTTGTCAAATGAAAATGAAAAATGGCTCCTTCTTGCAAAAGCTAATCTCACTGCCTGGAACATCCTTGAATTCTACATCATTAGCACAGGGTACAAACATCAAGTGTATGTAACTTTTTAGGGCTTACCCTTCTTTAAG
This sequence comes from Felis catus, assembly GCF_018350175.1. Lineage (NCBI taxonomy): Eukaryota > Metazoa > Chordata > Mammalia > Carnivora > Felidae > Felis > Felis catus. The sequence continues at coordinate 25,358,541 of NC_058386.1, forward strand.
GGTAAAGATGCTATAGTAGCTGAGAACATTCTCTACGAGACAATACTAGTCCTCGGGGCTGAGAAAGTATGTTAAGTCCAACGATCATGGTTGCTATGCTACAAACACCAAGGGAGAGTTTGCTGCGTTCCCAGTAGTACAGTTGTCACATGTCAACATAGCAGGGGGCCTTTGGGATTTCCTCATCCAGATGCCTCATGTTGCCTGTTGGGAAATTGGGACCTGGGTAGATAAATCCATCTTCTCAGAGACCTGCAATGACACAGTGAGGCTGTGACCCAATCCTCCTGATCCCTCCTAGCTCAGCCACCATTTCACAATGCCGTATTTGAATTAGAATTCCTGCCTTTGTCTGTCAACACATCGTGAGTGTTTTCCTCTGTACTACACTTGCATACCCCCGTGAATTATTCTCCTGTGACTACAAAGCTACCTTTCATTTTCTACATCTCCTTGAAAGGGTGGGTGTATTGGCCAAGGGAGCTTTCCTTTTTCTTGGTTCATTGGCTACCAATATGTATGTCCCTGCCCTCTGTCCTTATTGAGCAGTTGAGCCCATGTTGCCAGGGAAACTGACTTCCCTTTGGTCAAAAGATAAAATGGGAGAGAGTGAGATCGGATCTGCTGGCCATCATTTCACCCTCCCTTTAGTGTGACCAGGCCTGGCTCATAGAGGAAATATGCCCCCTCAGCAAACATCATAACTCGGGCAAATAGTGGATTGTATCACCCACTCTATACGAGGTTGCGAGGAGGCCCACCCATTATCGAAGGGCCGCTGAGTACGGTATAGCTCTCTGCAGAATCTACGGCAGAATCTTATAATTAGGGGTGGTGTCCCAGACATCTGATGTGGAGATCCACTCTTCTCCTGCTGAGGGTCTGAGAGAGAGCAGCTCCAGTCCTGGTGTCTTCATGGCAGTCTTAGAACTTGCAAAACCAGTGCGGAGTGAAAGGGAAATACCCTTGTCTTTGACCTTCCAGTTCCATCTAGTATGCTTACCTTTGTCAGGAAAAGAGGTTGGAGTTAGCTTTTTGTTTTTGGAAGCTAGGGTCTCAGGTAAGGGACTGGTCATGTGTTCTGACAGCAGAAAGAGGATTTCATCCCGCAGCTGGGAGGTCAAGGGGAAGCCTGTCTTCTGCAAGTTGTTAGCATGCTTCAAGAACATTATGTTGAATACCAGAGCTTGATTTTCTTGCACCTGCAGCCCATTTACAGAGAAAGGGCTGAGGAGGGAACCGAAGTGTGTCTAGAAAAGAACCTCAAAGGGTCTTAAAGCAGAACCTCAAAACACTAGAACTGGGGCGGAAATTCTTTCTTCTCTGCTTCTAGTCAACAGAGGCTCCTTTACTTCCTTCAGCCAGCTAATGAACCACAAAAAAAGCAGGTATGCTTACTATTGAGTCTTGAGACCAGGGAACTTTGTCTTCCTACTCTTCTAAATTTGAACAGCATATTCCTCAAAAAAAATAGATATTTACTACCCTCAAAAGGACTGGCAAACTTAGAAGGATATGGAGCAAGAAATGGCCTATTTACATCTAAATAACAAATACCATTAATGGAGTGCTACTGTGTGATAGAAAGGCAGAGAAGTGTTTCTTGGGAATAACATACGAGAGGATATTGTTCATTGTCAATATTTTTTCTTTTTCTCCACTCACCCCCTCTCCCATTCATAACTCTCATGGTAGCTGGTACCATACAGTATAGGGTAAAATGGTTAATCTCATCATAATGTCACTGGTTTTCAGTCCTAATCTCAAAATTTGTTAGAGGCCTAAAGGTCAAACACCATTAGTAGCCTCGTATCCTCCAAAATGTGACCTCAGTCTTCCTCTCACGCATCAACTCAATGGCCCTTCCCTTCTATGCCCTGATTCTACCAAACTAACTGACAAATGCTATGGACTTTGAATAAACAGCATGTATTTGTTCTTCAGTATAATGTGCATCTCCTTTGCTCCTACCTAATAAACTATTACTTGTCCTGCAGGTTCCATCTGACTTATTTCTCCTTGTGCACAGATCTTGTTATGGACATTATCTTATCTTTCTGCCACCTCTCCTTTATGAATACACCTTGAAGACCGTCTCTGGCTCAGAGCAGTTTTACTTCTCCCAAACGATTGGTTTGTATTTGTCTTAGCAATACTCAGTACTGACATCCACCAGGTTTTGCCTTTCACAATGGTTGCCAGAATTCTCAGAGAAGATTTATAGCCCATGTTCAATCAAGAGTATTAATTTTACCACACTTTGCTTTTCTTTTACATGTGATAACTTTCATTTTTTTGTATCATTTTGTGGAACTCCTTTCTGGAACCAAGTGGCCAGGGATAGAGGGGAGGGAAGGAAAGAGAGGGGAATTCAAACCCCAAAGCTACTTTATATATGATTCCATCACCTGGAAAAATTAATAATTTTCCCTCTGAGCTCTCCTAGCACTTTGAAGGACTCTCAGTTATAATACATACATCATTACACATCAATTTATTTTTCTTTACTTGGTCTTTTTTTTCTCCTACATGACTGCAAATTCTTTAAAAACAAGGGCTACCTCTTACTTTTCTTGGTATTCCCAGCTTCTGGCTCAGTTCCTGACTCCAGTAACTGCTCAATATATGTTTATTGAGTGAACAGTAGCTGAAAAGTAGCTCCAAAGATTTAATCCAATTACATAAATTGATTTAACTAATTGGAGTTCTGTTCAAGATTTAGACTCATTCTCTGAATCAGACTTCTGACCTTCAGAACTTTATATGTGACTAGTCACAGTCATATTTTTCATTGTACTTGTCTCCAACCGACTTTTAGCAAATAACCTGCAGCTTTATTTAATACAAATCAGATCATATTAAATATAATTAAAAATCTCTCCATGAAATAGGATAAGATCCCATCGGGGCACCAGAAAACACAATTATACCTTCATGGCATATGCTCTTTTTAAGCAAATCCATTCGTGAATATTAAACTCTGACAATCTTTTCTCAAAGTTGATACCGTCCTATAAATAATGCCATACACCAAATGGGAATTAAGAAGCCATTGTAGTATCTCTATCCTGGATTATTTCTTTAAGCAGAACCATCAGCATGGGTACATGCCAGGGATTTATTTGAATTTAATGGCAAAACAGTTACATCAGTATAACAGTTAATTATATTCATTCTCTTTAATAGGTGATGAAATTCTGCAATATGGATATCCCAGTGAGCACAGGGCAGGTACAAACTTACTTTCTTTGCGAGTTGAAACAGGTTTGACCACTAGAACATTTGTTCATTTAGGTCTTCCAGGTCACTGCTAGGGCAATTGCCTGAAATGTCATGTGAAACATAAAATAAAAATAAAATAGTCTGAAGAAATTATTACTGATTCTGATTTTCTCTCTGTTATTTGCAGAAGTTGTAGGCATAGGAAGAAAAAAGAGGATATTGTTAGCTGGAGAATGGAGAAACATTGTTTTTCAAGTTAGGAGAATAGAAGGATTTGACAGTGTCTTCAGACAGTCAGGGACATATTGTCATTTAAATAAAGGGAGGACCAAAAGTGAATTAACCGTTAACATAGATGTGTGTTACATACACATGCGTTCACAGGCATAAACACATAAACTTGTGGGTCAGAGCTGCCTCTGGGTATATTGTAATGGTGTCACAGTAGTTTCCAGAAGTGACCAGACACCAGCAGAGTGTTACACAGAACGATCTGCTCAGTTAGCTCTGGCTCCCCACCTTACCGGCATGCCACCGTGCTGAGTTTCGGTAAAAGAGGAGGAAAATTAATCAGTATCTGCAGCAGATGGTGTCTGGAAATTTGCTTCCTAATCTAGTCAATAACTGTAGTTCTTTCAAAGATGCATAGGTTTCTTGATAAGATATCTCATCGGTGACTTAACCATTTGGAAACATCTCTTTTAAGTTTAGTGTTTGGTGCACTCAAAATAACAGTGGTTTCAGCCAAATCAAGGCAAGCCAACGCTCCTTTTTGGTTTCCTTCTTCCTTGGTCTTGCACCACCCAAAATTGGGGGGCAGGGTAGAGAATATTGTAATGTAAGAAGGGAAAACGTAAGGTCGTATGTTGACTGTGGCCTTCTTGGCCCCCAGATGCCTGGGGGAAAGCACCTATCTTAAACCTTTCACAAGGAGCCTCCTTAATGTCACATCCTTATTTTCTCTTGTTTCAAGTTCCTAACAATTAAATCATTCTTCTAAGGTGAATATTTTTTTTCTAAGGTATATGTATCAGTTTCTATTGCTGGTGTAACATTTGCCACAAACGTAGTAATTTTAAATGATACCGATTTCTTATTTCAAGGTTCTGAAGGTCAGAGGTATTGAATAGATCTCACTGAGCTAAAATCAGGGTATTGACATAGCTGTGTTCATTTCTATAGGGTCCAGGGGAGGACTGGTTTCTTTGCTTTTTTTAGATTCTAGGGGCAGCCCACATTCCTTGACTCATTGCCTCTGTCTTGAAAGCCAGCCAAGGCCAGTTGAGTGTTTGTCGTATTGCATCCCTCTCACACTGAGTCTCCTGCCTCCTTCCTCATATAAGGACCCTTGGTCCACTCAGATAACCCAGGATAATGTCCCTATTTTAAAGTTAGCCAGTTCGTAAGCTCAGTTCCGTCTGCTACCTGAATTCCTCTTTGCCATGTAACATCATATATTCAGAGTTTTATATGAATACATAGAGCTGATATTTTAGGTTAAGAAGTGGACATCTTTGGGGTGCCATTATTGTATCTAATAGGGCATCTTTCTGGACTCCTTACCTTCTACTCAGAGGGACTAACCTCCATCTAGGGGCCACATCTCTCCTCCCCATTTGTGAATTTCTTCAGTTGGAGACCTTCACTCATTCACTCTGGAGCTGGAGTAGGCAGCTGGATTAGGAGCCCAAGATGCTGCTGCCATTGCAAGACACAGAGGTAGAGTGTGTGAGGGCCCCTTGAACTTGAGATCTTTGTGTCTTTGAGTTCCACCAGTATGTCTTCATTTTCTTGGCATTATTTTTAATAGTTATTGGAACCACTGTCAGCTACAGATTTGCAACCAGTGGAAGTTTAGTTCCTAGAAACAGACACTGCCAACAAATAGTCATCAGGTCAGATGCATTTTTAAAAACCAGTATACAGGGGCACCTGGGTGGCTCATTTGGTTGAGCATCTGACTTCAGCTCAGCTCATGATCTCACAATTCGTGAGTTTGAGCCCCATGTCAGGCTCTGTGCTGACAGCTCAGAGCCTGGAGCCTGCTTCAGATTCTGTGTCTCCCTCTCTCTCTGCCCCTCCCCCACTCATGCTCTGTCTGTCTCTCACTCAAAAATAAATAAACATTAAAATAAACAAACAAACAGTATATGACTCTAAATATATAACAGGGGCACCTAGGTAGCTCAGTCGGTTAAGTGTCCGACTTCAGCTCAGGTCATGATCTCACAGTTTGTGGGTTCGAGCCCCACATGGGGTTCTTCACTGAATGCTTGCTCAGAGCCTGGAGCCTGCTTTCAGTTCTGTGTCTCCTTTTCTCTCTGCCCCTCCCCTGTTCACGCTCTGTCTCTCAAAGATAAATAAATATAAATTTTTTTTAAATAAATAAAGGTATAACAGACATTGTAGTGATAATTCTAGCTGTAAAACCAGTGAAACCAGCTAGATCGCAAGGAGAAAGGAAACCTGTGAGAACACTGACACTTGACACTGTGTCCATGAAGAATAGGTTCTAAGGTGGAGGGCCTGCATCCCCAAGATTACTCAAGATCACTTATTGAAGTGCAGGAAGACAGTGTAAGCATCTCTATATCCAGATCTCTATTTTAAGTAAGAACTTCAACTTTACTAACATTTAAAACACAGATTAACACTGTCATGATCACCTGTTTTGTATCGTGGCCACTCATATATCACACACTTGAATTAAAGAATTTGTTTGAGGGGCACCTGAGTGGCTCAGTTGGTTAAGTGACTGAGTCTTGATCTTGGCTCAGGTCGTGATCTCATGGGTTTGTAAGATCGAGCCCCGTGTTGGGCTCTGTGCTAACAGTGTGGAGCCTGCTTGGGGTTCTCTCTCTCCCTCTCTCTCTCTGTCTCTGCCCCTTCCCCACTCGTTCTCTCTCTCTCTCTCCCTCCCTCCCTCCCTCCCTCCCTCTCTCTCAAAATAAATAAAATAAAACTTAAAAAAATAAAAATATAAAAAAAGTATTTGTTTGAAAAAGAGTAGGATTCCCACCCTGCAGGGAAGTTGACCAAGGTACCCTCACTTACATGCTGTCACCTTAATGTGACTAATTGCAATACTTATGAAACTGATAAGTGGATTGTTAGATTATCTAGTTTTAAGTACATGAATGCTCATACAATGGACAAGTGATCTAAAAATAGGCAAGTGTTTAAAGACGCTCATAAGAGACTATGTACGAAGCTACTACTAATAAGATGAACACAGGTAAACACCATGCAAATGGAAGAAATGATGTATTTCCAACCTCCGGTCCTATCTTTATCGGTCACAAAAAATACCCCTAATCTGGTCAGATTTGGTCAAAACATTAAATTTTGAGCAGAAAAATATTTTGTGTGTGTTTTAAATGAATATAACAAAATAAAATCATTTTGCATTAATACTTATTTCCTCTTAGCTGTGTTTAATTTTCCATTTCGTGCATATTTTATAATGTTTGTATATCCTAGTACAATAGTCCATGTTTGTACTTTATAAATAAATACACACACATATTCTGAGGACACACGTTGACATTTGTTTTACGGATAAGTGTGCGTCATCAAATTGCACACTGATGTGCTAAGGGACAGAACTTGTGGAGGGAGGCAGCAAAGACCAAAGAAACGGTTGGACCTGGAGAGAAGTGTAAAAGGTCATCAAAAGAAATGTAGAAGGAACCCCAGTGTAGGTCACAGGACAGTCATGAGTTTGTCCCGATCTGGCATTGCCAGGAACCAAAGTCTTATACTGACCTTTGTGTAGTACTTCTATCCTATATAATAGGGTCCATGACATATTTGGTAAACAGAAGAAGCCAGAGGGGTCTCAGAAAAATCCTTAAAGTGTTAAATTTCTACTTTGTTTCCAATGCTTAGAAAATAAACTGCTGCAAAGGTTACAGCAAAATAATTATTTTCCTATGACTGGGAACCATGAAGCATCTCAGAATCAGATTCATTTCAACATTTGACCATCAAATAATCACATTTTATGCAAAATGGAATTAACTGGTAACTTAGCTGTGGTTAGTGTATAATGAGTCCATCTTATAATCAGTGAGTCTCCCTTCTGGACACAGTGATCTTACATTCAGCTATTCTTTTAATAACTTCTTTTTAAAAACATAACAATGTGCGTTTCATAGGAAATGGCTGGAGAATTTCAGCTACAAAGGTTGATTATTTTATAGTTTAGAAGATTTCCATAACTTCTGTTCCAACATAATACCGACACATCCTTTAGAATGTTATCTTTAAGATCACGGAAGCTAAGAGATTTCAATTTCAAAGTGAGTATGATCCATTTTCTGTTCATTTTTCTCACTTCCAGGCAAGCTCTCTGATGGCCTCATCATTTGTTTAATGTTTTTCATTCTTCCAGTTGCTTTGGGAATCAATTCCAGATCACAGAGGAGAGAAAACCTTTTTCCTTCCTCCTGCCCCAAGCTCACCTTCCCAGCAAAGATTTTTGTCTGCATTAAATAGATTCATTGACCCAAGACCGGCAACCTACCCAGAGCAGCAGCTTCTGTGGTGCTCAGTGGAGCATGGGAAAGGCTCCTAATGCCTGATTAAAGCCATCCAGAAAGCCTGAGTTCATTCTAAAGGGGGAATTCAGGGGCAGAGTGGCCCTACAGGCCATTCTCGTAAGTCCGTGTCACTTTTTACCATTAGTACTTTCCTTCAGCTCTTGCCCCCACTGCAGAGAATAGTGGGGATTTGAACAGAGCTCACATGAAGAATTGCACAGTCTGTGTGCTGGGACAGAGAGAGAAACCCTTCCTGCCTGATAAGATGCCCTGGCAGAAGTTCCAGGTGTTTCCTCCAGGAAACTTGCTTTAAGGATAATGTTTTGGATTGGACCACAGAACAAAGGATTTGGGCAGATAATCTAGCAAGAATGATGAGAGCCGACCTGAACATTGATGGGGTTCTTTCATGTTATCTCATTTCATCCTCACAGATGAGAGAAACCCAATTAGGTAGTATTTCCCCACTTCATAGACCAGGGAAGGAAATACCTGAAAGGTTAATTGATGTGCTGAAGGGGCACATAATAAAGTGCCAGGCTCAGTCCCACATCTGGCTCCTAATTCCTTTTTAGTTCTTCTACATTATGCTGTCCCTTCTGAATGGGTTATTAGGTCGATAATGTTACCATTATTAATTCTGCCCAAATAATGGATAACAGACAGATCACACATTTAGGATGTTGGCATTCATCTCCATTTTATTATCATCTGTAACTGAAAATGTTCAGAAGTTCTTGATAATCATAATTTTTGGTGAAACAACTTTATATATTGTTTCTTCAGTATTTTTTTAATCAAATATTTTCCCCCTTTGGCTCTAACAATCTTCAGGGTTGATTCTCTCTGCTGAAGTCCTAACTCTCTCTTTTAACCAGTGGTCACCATGGAAACACTCACACAACACATCCTACTCCTCTAAATGCAGTTACTTACAAGTTGCAATCAATTGATACAGAGAGTATTTATGTGAATATTTAATTGACAAAATAAGGCAGTTGTGCTTACTTTGAAAATATCTCATTACTCTGTGGTCATGGCTACAGAAAGTGCCAAGAAATGGGATTAAGAGATATGTTGGAAATTTAGAGCACCTGGCTCCAAGCCAGTTGTAAATATTTATTAATTCCATAGCAAAATGTTTTTAGTCAGTTTGTATGCACCACGCATCAAATCATACCCGTGTCCCAGTTCACTTCACACATCCAAAGCCCAATGTGATATAGTAAGTAATTTCTACTTTGAAGATCTGGTATAATCTCAGAATTTAATCTTTCACCTGTGTAAAAGTTACTCTTAAATCATATTGTGACCCAGACAACTGTCCAGAACTTCAGTACCTCATCTCTAGTTTCCTAATAGAAATATCCAACTAGGTGTCCCACTGGCCCATCCATTTCAATTTGACCAAAACCAAACTCATTTCTTTCCCCCAAAGTTAAAGTCCTTTCAGAATTTCCTTATCTCAGTCTCCAATCTGACCATTCTCTTTGTTACTCAGGTTTGGACCACAATCATGCAATATCCATTTTTTTCCCCATATTCTCTCGTGTCCTATGTCCTATAAATCATTCTGAGCCTATCTATAGTAACGTTTCCATTGCCATACCTCCCCTCGTTACCTTGCTGGGACTACACTCTAGTGCCTTTCCTCAGTCTTCTTTGTCCTGCCTCTCTTCTCCTTCTCCCTGGCTTCCTAACTACTCCAAGGTTGATCTCTTTCAATCAACATTTTGCCTATACCCCTCACCTCCTCAAAAATACACATCTCTTCTAAAATTAAACCCAGATAGACCACCATTTAAAAATTCCTACTTACAGCTAACCACTGTTGCTACAACGTGTGCATTGCTCTTCAACTTGATGGGAGCTGAACCACAACTCCTTGCCCACATGCCATTCTCATCTCCATCCTGACTCCTTACTTATGACCTGCATCATGACGGCACCAAATTTTCTGTTGTTGGTGATGAATAATGACAGGTCAACCCTCTATCCCAAGCAGTTCTATGGCTCTTTTGGAGAAAAACAAATACACAGAAATAGCCTAAAGGAAAAAAAGAAACATTCTAAACATTAGTCTTCTTACATCTGTGTAATATTCCTACTGGAGCAGCTTTTGCTTGAAATAAAGTATAGATTATATATTAGCTTTAATTTGTACAATTTGACAATCTCAAACAACTCATTTACATCATTTGGAGTATTCTTTTTGAGCGTGTGTAGTTTTCCAAAATTAAAATTAGAGTTCCACGTATTCCCACGGAAGACCCTTTTTAGTTATGTTCAAGTCAACAATCACTTTTAAAGTTTTGCCTTAGAGATTAGAGAGAGATCCAACTAACATTTCCAGTCCAGCCAACAGACTGTGTGAGCATACAGCTGGCCGTGTGCCCATCATTTTAAGCAATTATTGGTCGGTTTATTTCAGTATTTTTTTTTTCCTTCAGCCATTATAAAAGTAAAACCCAGACCTAGAGTCTGGCCTATGAATCTTGCAAGCAAGGGATTCTTAACTAAGAGTCACTCTGCAAGGTTCTCACGTCTTCAGGACCGTGTGCCGTAAGAGATCCGAGGAGAAAAGCTCCATGTCTCTTTGCTGACCACGTACAGTCTTTTAATTAGACCACTGTTGTTGCATTTCAGCCATCTTACAAAACTGTACGCCCATCATTCTGAAATCATTTTGTCTTTCCTAGAGAGGCTGAAAGGTGAAACAGATTCCTGTGTTCATACCCTGGTGCTTGTGTATTATTAGGAAGCTGGTAGGAAAGACAGCCTCCTACAAGGACTGTGAACTTTATTTGGGGAGGAGGAAAAGCTATCGTGATGTTTCCTAAACCTAAGTTATAATGAAAACCCAGGTAAATGAATTTGTAATGGCTACAGAAAATGAAACAGGAATCTCGGTGAGTAAGTACTGAGTTTCTTTTCAAGTCATTTACCTCTAGACTCTCAGAGAACACATTAGCTAATTTGGCGGCCAGACTATGGTGTAAACGGAGCTAAGGTCAGAGGTAGATTCTATGTAGGGCCAAAGAAAAACCTGGCTATGGCCGTAGTTTGTACTCCTAAAACCAAGTTACCAAGTCTTTCGTGTTACAAGGTATATGATGAAAAAAAGACTGATTACTTAAAAAAATAAAATAAAAACCCTAAATATCAAAACACATGACTTACAATGGTTGTTTGTTGCGAAAGCTTTCCATAAAAACAAGCAGAATTTGAAAAATCAACATGATGCGTTGTACCAATCATACAGATTATTTCAGTATTGCCCCCGGAAGTCATCTTATCAAAATCCCAACAGTTTTAGTTTTGGGATGATTAGTGGTAGTCAGCATTCAGTCATCACACGTCAAATGTGAATATCCTGTCTTGGTTACTAATATGTAAAATCAACTTGCATTTTTTTAATTTATTTGGGAAGAGGACTTGACAGCAAAAGTGGTTGTGGCACAGGGGAAGACCAGAGGTCTTAGGTAATGTCAGATTTAGTTTTCAGTTTCTGTTCTGTCCTTTCCTAGCTGTGTGCCCTTGGTCAAAGCAACTAACCTCCCTGAGTCCTATCCCTTCACCTCAAAGTGTAGAAAAAATGGCGCTTTATAACTAATCGTTTTACAAATATATATATGACATATATTGATAACATATGTAATATAATATTTAAGATAATAAAAGTACTTCTGTGTTATATGTTAAGATAATGTATCATATATTAATATAAATACATGTATATTAGTTAAAGTTTATAGACAGTGTATATTATGTAGCATTATATATATCATTACAGTACTCCTCTATGATCCCATACACGTTACAAAGCGCGTATGTAGAATATATATATTTATGTATATGTACATATATAATGTATGTGGGATCTTTGATGAGTACTCCAGTTATTGTTATTTCCACTGAGAACTTTATGATTGAAAGATCTTTAATCAGTATTATTAGACTAAAGGCAACTTTATGTTGCTGGCTTCTAATGTAATTTACTTTGGAGAAAGCCATTGATGAGATAATCTCTCTTTCTGTTTTCAACTTTGTTTACAATACCTGGCTTGACTCTTAATGCTGTTATATTAGGTAAGCATTAATTTTCCACCGAAGCAGATTGCCAACAAGCATACGCATACAAATAGTTCGCTGAGGGGTATGGAGCCAGTGCCTGAGTTCTTTTTCTGGAAGGTAATAGAGCTTTTCTCATTACTGCAAACGCATGAATGAATGAACAACAGACATTCCATACATCCTCTCATCAAACAGCCCCATCATTTGCTCAGTACTTTTTTCTGTTCAGCGTTATTGATTTTTCCAACAATTGAGTTTGTTTGCAATAGGCTGAACCAGAGCATACCCCTTCCATTAATTAGAAAAAATGTATGGGTATTAGCTTCAGGAAGCAGTAACACTCGTTTTGTGTTTTCTAGTGCAAACTCAGGGTGATGTTTTGTTTGATTGCTATTGTTTCTTTTTTCCCTTGGACCAGTGTTGTTAAGTCTGATGCAAAAAAGCCTGAAAACCTTTTAAATAGCTTGTGCCCATTCCAGGAAAAAAAAAAAAAAAAAAAAAAAAAAGGCCTACCAAGGTCAGCTGTGAATGGATGTGAAACTAGCATCTTAGAATACAAATCTGTGCCATTACTCTCCTATACTCCTAAGCCTTTTACAGTTGTTTTTATACTCTAGTCCACACTGAAAGCAAACCCCTTAATTATCTTCTTTGTTGTAACCACACAATTTAGAAAATATTCTTTGATTCATATTTGTACTCCATAGGTAATTATCACTATGAAAGCATGTTGAACTAAGAAGCTAGAAAAGGTGTATGTGTGATTTGCTGTTTAGGTTTTCACCGTTTCTGCTCAGGCTGATTGAATTAACCAATGCAGTTGTTTTTTTTTTTTTTTTCACTCAGCAAAGCTTAATCATGTAAGTAATTTCAAGTATATAATAATAAAAGCTGCTTTACCTCAGCATATTCACAGTGCTCTATTTTTGCTGCACAGTGATTCAAAATGACTCATTTTTCTTAAATTTTGAAATTTGACAGTATTCTTTGAATGAAATAATTTGTGGTATAAATACATTGAAAATGAGGACAAGCAGGGTGCAAACAGCTGCGACGGAATAAAGGTAAAATGCAACTTGGAATTACTGACCAGATATCAACGTGCCTGTAAAAATATAGATCAGAAGGTGTTAGAGAAATCTCTCGTAGGAAAATGAAGCCAGAAATCACCACGTTAGCACTACCATGAGATGTAATTCTATTTCTGCAATGTAAACAGGGTAGCATCGTGACTCCACCATTCATATTAAAAAAACTAAACAGATAATGGTCTGGAATCCATTTCTTTTTGAAAACCTTCACAGCATAGAGTAAGTATTTGGAGATGCATTCTTGGCTGAACAAAACTCCTCATGACAGATAGGGTGCTATCACTAAACAACAACAATGCTGCTTGCCAAGATGCCTGGGGGGCTCAGTCAGTTAAGCATCTGACTCTTGATGTAGGCTCAGGTCATGATGTCGCAGTTTGTGAGATCAAACCCCACATCCGGCTCGGCACTGACAGCACAGAACCTACTTAGGATTCTCTTTCTCTCAAAATCAATGAAGAAACATTTTTTTTAATGCTACATGCTAAGAATAAGTTATTTTCTCCAAGTTCCATTGCCTAGAAGTCATCTCATTCTCTCAAGATCATTGTCAGAAGGGGGATTCCACATGTGACATCCGAGAGCAAGCATGTTATTAGTTGGACAACAGTGTCTCTGTGAGAATGAGTAGCAGGGACAGAAGTGAACTTTCTCTATCTTCTGGGATTTGTAAAATAGCTTTGTCTTCACTCGTGTTACCACATGGTCATACTTAAAAGCTGACTGCTCACGGGAAGTATAAACCCTATTTAAAATGTATGCATAAGGAAAAGGTCTCTGCTTTTTGCCATGCCAGAGTGGGTTTGGGTCACCATCAGGTTCCTTTAGTTCTCAGGGCATAAAACGATCATATTCTCCATGATACCTTGCTACTAACACACTGTCATTATTAAGATACACATTACTTTTGGACATCAAAATTCCTAGTCTACTATTTTATATGACATTAACTCAATGTCAAAGGACAAATTTACTTTCCCTCTTTTTAGAATGTGTGTTTCCCAGGTAAAAAAAATAATCGTAGCCTATTTTGGCCCTTGTGGAACTAACTAGCAGTATGTAAATTTCCAAATTGCTTCCTGTTAAAATGTTCCTATTCTTCAAATACTAATAATTTTCTAAGAAATTATAATAATAATAATAATGTATTTTTAAAGAATTTTTGCTCAGTGCAGAGAGAACTTTGAAATATTAATACATTAGCAAAACATATCAATTAGAGAAATAATTTTACTGTGAGGAAAGAACTTAGAAATTTGATAATAAGCATAATTTGATGAATATTCTGGAGTGAGTCATCATTTCTGTGCAGTAAAAAGAATTTCCCTGTGTGCACTCATGGAGCAAGTTCTTGTAAAAGAATCCAAAACCTGTGAGGAGAAGAAGCTAAAGGGTTACTAAAAATGTTCCCAGCCTCTTTGAAGTTTTATACGATATTTGGTAATACACTGAATGCCTCTTTGTGAAACATTTAATAGCAGGGAGTGCAGTAGAAAGCTTATTATTTATCACTCATGATACTCTTTTTCAAGTAAACGGCAGTAAGTCGTTAGGTTGTGTTTCTTCACTCATAGCACTGCATGGAACATAGTAGGCCCTTCATAAATAATTGTTGAAATAACTACAGGATTAGACTCCATCCACAAAGGCTGAAATGGATTGAGGTGATTCAGGATGGAAGCCGCTGAATAATCAAGCACATAATGTTGGCCTTCATTATATGGCTGTTCCAGAGTTGAAAGGGGACGAAGGGACTGAAGCATCTTGATGCTCGGCCACTGGGCTACTTGCATAGCCACGGGCTTTTTGCTCTTATTCCACTGTGGATCTTTGGAGCAGAGACAGTCTAATTAGACACAGAGCAGATCTTATAAATATGTTGCTATGGTGAATGCAAACATTTCCTATAGAGATAATGTTTCATACCAATTAAGTGGAAATTCCAAAGACTGTGCCAATAAAACTTAAACTACCATTATTCCATTGGCTTGCCCATGAAGGCATAAGTAATGCATCTTTATTTATTTACCTAGAGGGCTCTTATTGAACACACTGAGCTGTCTATTATTTATCTCCCTTGTGCAGTGTACCAACTCATTAGGAAGATTCCACAAAGTAACAGTGGAGTCACTGTGAAATGACTTCATTGCAACACAGATCCTTTGTAAAAAGGTTTTTGGTACGCAGTCTTTCCCCATGGAGTTTAGGTTATCTTTTAGGAAGTAAAAAGGAATGGATAAAAAATACAGGAACACTCTGGTTTTCCAAATAATTTCTTAATCACTTCTAAAAAGTGATCCCTTTTAAATCACTTCTTAAAAGTGGAGACAGTAGCTGTAAGTAAAAACTAGCAGACTAAATTAATTCTCCAGCTATTTTGTATGATGTGGAAGACATTTACAGAGTCAATGTGTCTAGTTACTTACTGTAAGCATTCATCCCCATATTTGACTTCCCTGGCAAAGGTGACACCTTACAAAAGAAATGAGGCCATTTCAGACTTTAGTGCTGCAGTGCTTGGGTTTGTTGCCAGTCTTAAGAGACTCCGTGTATATTTTAATGTCAGATTTTAGAATTTAACATATCAAGACATGATTACTAAAGACTGATAATCTTTGTGTCTGCTACCTTCCCAGTTGCACGATGGCCATGCGCTCTTGGGACACTCTTAAAGCAAGAAACGGCAACTGGAATAGAAAGTGGGCACTAGATGCCACTAGCTTCACTGCTCATAGTAGCAGGCGTGTTCCAGAGTATTTGTTAACTAGAGCGTGCCTCCAACGTTCACGAAGGTATCTTTTTCCCTCTTTCTGAAAAAGGTATCATCCATGGCAACTAGCATAATGAATAGATCATTCAGTAAAAACATTCGATCACCATATATAGTCCAGGCACCAAAAACTTTCTGGGAGTGCACAGCTAAGTGTAAATCCAGTAAGAGGGCCAGACATGAACATATCCGACTGTAATCTACTGAAGTGTGCAATAACAGAACTATGCACTTAGTGCATTGCAACACAGGTGATGATGACATTAATTTTTCTTTGGGAAGTGATAAATATCACACCTAATATTAACTGTGTAATTACCATGGGTCACATTCTCTCTCAAGTGCTTTACTTTTTTTTTTAATTTTTAAAGTTTATTTATTTTTGAGAGAAAGAAAGAGACAGAGTGTGAGTAGGGAGGGGCAGAGAGAAAGGGAGACACAGAATCAGAAGCAGGCTCCAGGTTCTGATGTGTCAGCACAGAGCCCAACGCAAGACTCGAACTCACAAACCGTGAGATCATGACCTGAGCCAAAGTCAGATGCTCAATCGACGAAGCCATCCAGGCGCCCCTCTCTTAAGTGATTTACATGCACTAACAGAACTAAGAAGAAATGGATATCTCCATATTTTTAGACTCTAAATGATAATGCATCTTGCCTATGGCCATGGAGTTAATAGGCAGTGAAGCTAGGATTTGAACTTAGGCAGTATGGTTCCAAAGCCAATGCTCTTGATTCCCAGATCACACTGCTTCTCCGTTTTCCTTTGGAGTCATCTGGGAGAGACTCGGGGGCAAGTACATATGTGTTAAAAGCCCAAATCTAATGATGGCTTTATTAATTATAGAAAGTGGATAAAGAGAATTTTGAACAAAGAAAACACAATGAGCCAAACCAGGAAGAAATGAAAGAAGGGCGACACAGTTGGGAAGTTGCTCAACGTCTGAGTTGTTAGACTGGAGGGCAACGAGGAGGCAGCATTGAGGGAGGTGGGATGAGGTTGTAAAGTTAGAAGGAGCCCTGACTGGGAGTGGCCCAGTAGGCCATGAGAAAGGATTTGGGCCTTAACCTGGGGCTCACTTAGAGGATAGTGTTATGCTCCCTCTCAGATTTATGCTGACTTCCTAGCCAGGTCAAAATACAATTTAAGCTATCAATGAAAATTATAGCCTTTAATTTTTGTAACCATTAAAAAAAATTTTTTTAATCTTTATTTTTGAGAGAGAGACAGTGTGTGAGCAGGGGAGGAGCATAGAGAGAGAGAGAGACAGAACTGGAAGCAGGCTCCAGGCTCTAAGCTGTCAGCACAGAGCGTGACTTGGGGCTTGAACCCATGAACCGTGACATCATGACCTGAGCTGAAGTCAGACGCTCAACTGACTGAGCCACCCAGGCGCCCCTTGTCACCATTTTTAAAGTGCTGTATGGTATTGAGAGAATTAGCCACATGATGTGGACATAAAAGGACATTTTATTCTCAACATTTTAAAGCTGTTTGAATGATAAATGCATTAAATGTATTCCTTTCACATAATCTATATAAACTCTCTGTGAAATATGAGGTATTACTTAAGAAACTTTTATGTTAAAAATTTCAGTATTTTTTTAAATTAAAATACTCTTCCTGAAGCCCCCAAATCACACATACTGCATGTCATTTTGTGTGTTGGAAATGCCTATGATAAAAATGAAACAGGAGGCACCTGGGTGGCTCATTTGGACATCCAACTCTTTAAAAAAAATTTTTTTTAACGTTTATTCATTTTTGAGAGACAGAGTGTGAGTGGGGGAGGGGAAGAGAGGGGGAGACACAGAACCCGAAGCAGGCTCCAAGCTCTGAGCTGTCAGCACAGAGCCTGACACAGGGCTCGAACTCATAGACCGCGAGCGAGATCATAAGCTGAGCCAAAGTCGGACGCTCAACAGACTGAGCCAACCAGGCGTCCCTGGGCATCTGACTCTTGATTTCATCTCAGGCCATGATCTCGCGGTTTGTGAGCTCGGGCCTCGTATCGGGATCCGTGCTGACAGCGTGGAGCCGCTTGGGATTTTCTCTCTGCCTCTCTCTCTGTCTCAAAAATAAAATAAAATTAAATTAAATAAATAAATAAATAAATAAATAAATAAATAAATAAATAGAAGGAACAGGACAGAACAACAACCACAAACAACAATAACAAGAAAATGTCATTTGGAAGGGATCGCTTAGCTTGAAACTTGATGCAACTTTCGATAGCCAGATCTTTGTGAAAAGCATCCAATCCAATGTTTAGGAAGTGTTGTGAACAAAAAGCACCATCAGCTCATATTAAGTTTGAAAGTTGCATATGATGGCTAAGAAACTTATAATGCCCCAGTCTCTTGAGGCTTACTTAGCATGAGCAATGCTCCATATAACTCCCTTATAATCCATATGGTAATATGGGGGATCTATCTGCCTCGAGAGCCTCTGGGCTTCTGTTCTCATCCTCATCCCCTGGTACCCCATAGGAGAGCCCCTTTTCTCAACTTTGCATTTGTGGGCTCTCTAGTTTTTGCCCTTCCCTGGTGGCTTTGTTTAGTTTTCAGTTAACTACATCTTACCTGAGCACATCCAGAATCTTCTTGGAAGAAGCATTCACTCTATTCTTTCCTCATGGCCCCTCAATTCTCCATTCCCTCATTCTGGTTCAGCTTTCCCTCTCTCTTGGGAAGTGCAAGAAACAGCAAAAAGCACCCTCTGTACATGTCCTTTTCCTTTAAAAATTTTTTTTTATCTTTGAGAAGATGTTGCTACTTTGCATCCAAGGTGAAAACCTCTTATCCGTGTTTCTATTCTAAGAAAAACTGGGTAACTTGAGAATATGACACATCAAGAAGCAGATAGGCAGTGTATTAGAGATAAGGTGGTTCACAGTTGCATCATCTGCCCCTTTCCCCACTTTCTTTCCCCAGAAATCAAGTATGGCTTTGTACCCAAATGTTTAGGAAATATGTAATTGAGAATAAGTAATAATAATAGGTTACATCTCAAAAGATATTTGCATTTTATGTGTTAAATTAAAATATAGATGGGGATGCCTGGGTGGCTCAGTGGGTTGAGTGTCTGACTCTTGATGGCAGCTCAGGTCATGATCTCCTGGTTGGTGAGATGGAGCCCTGCATCAGGCTCAGTGCTGACAGTTCTGTGCCTGCTTAGGATTCTATCTCTCCCTCTCACTGCCCCCCCCCCCAAATAAATAAATAAACTTAAAAAAAAACTAAATAAATACAGATGCCTGGGGTGTAATTTGGAGAAAAATTATTCACATCATCATTTCTCAGTCATTACAAATAATTACCAGTAGTCATGCTAAGAGATAAAAGATTACGAGTCTCATAAAGGATACTTTTTTTGCACTATTAAAAGACTATACCACATTTCACTAGGTCACTTGTCTTTTCCTCGTTGGGTATTGAAAACAGCTAAATCTGTAATGACCTGTGACATCTATATTTTCACTACAAATAACTGAAGTTCATTTTTGTGAACGATTTAATGTATTTTTTTAACCAAACAGGATCTATTTAAATTTCTTCCTATAATTATATCACCCTAAAACATTTGCGGTCTGATCATGTGCCATTTTTCACAAGGAAGGATGGAATTAGAGCCACAGGCTAGCTTCGGTAGTGATGGCCTTGAGACTGAAGCATGTGTGAATGCCATTTATCTCATGTGACTCAACAGGAAAAGGCATGAGAAAAGCTGTCCAAAATAGGTCACTAAGCATCATAGGTATGCTTAGATTCAGTTCTCAAACTATGACTTTGAATCAGCAGAAGTCCAGTGTTTGTTGAGGGGTAAAATAATCTGCTCATCTTAATCTCTGCTTATTGCTATATGCAAAGTCAAATACCTACTTCATTCTAGAACTTATGTGTGTGTGTGTGTGTATTTTCTTAGGAATAGGAGATAAATATGTAGATTATATAAGAGCAAACAGGAATTTAAAACTGGATTCCAGTTAATATTTCAACAAATATTAATTAAAAACCTACTATGTGGTCGGAAACTGCTGAGACTATTAGAATCAAATTAGACATAATCTCTTCTTAACTATTCAGTCTCTTTGGGAGAGGGGCATTAAATAAATTATCATGCTTTCACCAAAATAAATAGATGGTTATCAGTACTCAGTTTCTCATGTTCTTGCAAAAACAATTTGGAAAAACTTTAAGGATAAATATGCTCCAGAATATGGTAGTTTGGTCACCACCTAAAATGAAATCTGTAATAATTGAGGATGAAAATATATTTTAAAATAATGTAAAAATAATAGTGTTGAAATAAAGGTTAAACCTTCTAACAAGTGACTTTATTTTTGATCATGTAACTTGAAAAGTATGGGATGTAAATCTAAATGTATGTATATAAGCTTATTCCATAGATCTGAAATATTTTTGTATGCTTTTATTATAAATAAGCATTACTGGAATTGGGTATCAAAAACGTTATATTAAAACTTGCTAAATATGAGAAGGTCAACTGAGGGAAGTCATTAAATCTGCTTCTCTAGATAAGATTCTTTTTTTTAATTTTTTTAATGTTTATTCATTTTTGAGAGATGGAGACAGAGCGTGAGCACAGGAAGGGCAGAGAGAGAGGGAGACACAGAATCCAAAGTAGGCTCCAGGCTATGAGCTGTCAGCACAGAGCGTGATGCGGGACTCGAACCCACAAACCTTGAGATCATGACCTGAGGTCAGACGCTTAACCGACTGAGCCACACAGGCGCCCTCTAGATGAGAGTCTTACTCAGTGGGACCCATTCCTTTGGGAATACTTGAAGGAAAGGGAATGAATGTTTATGTTTCCTTTGAATGGTGAATCAACCTTTCCCTGAGTAACTTTGGCTTTACGGTCCATTCACACCCGAGAGATTGTTTTACATCTCTAGATAGTTTACATTAATTGCAATTTCTCCACCAATTGGTTTAGCAATAATACAGAAGACAGTTAATAAAATTAGCCACTTTAAATATGAATCATTGATGCCATCTTTTATCTGTTTCTAAGTAAAGCAACTGAAAATCAAACAGTTAACTTTACCTAGTGACTTCAAACATATTAGTTAAGGTATGCAATCAAATCTCTCAACAGGTACAACTAGCATCACTGATCTAGTGCCTCTAAGGTTGGGGATTTATAAAATGAGGCCCTATAAAGATAGGGGTATGTTGTCTAAAATTGAAATGTGTGTTTCATGACATAGTTGAGTAGATGGACAGTTAATTGAAAATCAGGTAATTCTGG
Organism: Felis catus; assembly: GCF_018350175.1. Classification (NCBI taxonomy): domain Eukaryota; kingdom Metazoa; phylum Chordata; class Mammalia; order Carnivora; family Felidae; genus Felis; species Felis catus. Next base: position 25,379,514 of record NC_058386.1, read on the forward strand.
GTAAATTGACTTAACCTGCCTAACACTCTCTGAACAATTAAAAATAACTGGTAAATAAAAATCATGGGGATCATGAAAGTTATTTTAAGTCTCAGTCAAGAACACATAGAATAGGGGTGCCTGGGTGGCTCAGTTGGTTGAGCGTCCAACTCCAGCTCAGGTCATCATCTTGCAGTTCGTGAGTTCAAGCCCCGAGCTGGGCTCTGTGCTGATAGCTTGGAGCCTGGAGCCTGCTTCGGATTCTGTGTCTCCCTTTCTCTCTGCCCCTCCCCTACTCACATTCTCTCTCGTTCTTCCTCTCTCTCTCTCCCTCTCTCTCTCTCTCTCTCTCTCTCTCTCTCTCTCTGTCAAAAATAAGTAAACATTAAAAAAATTTAAGGAATACATAGAATAATTTTGACACCATTAATACCTCATTCAAGCAGGTGTTTCTGAGGCACTCACTTCGTTGTTTATTTGTCATCACTCCTAATAAACATGTACTTGAATTTATGTCATCTGCAAATAATTAGCATGCCCTACAGAGACATGGGAAACTGATCTAGGCATGCGCCTGCCCAACGTTTAATGACCTTAATCCATCTCAGTGACTTGCCTTTCTATTCAAATAACCAGTTTGGGATATAATTTACTAAAATCAACTTTTGTAGTATTATTTCAAAAAAGGATAGCCTTTTGTGTGACAAGCTATAATATTTAGCTACTGAAAGACCTACTACCATATTTCTCTCCCACTGAGAACTATTTGTTATCTAATGTCACTTATAGATTACATGTAAATCAAATTATTATTTCCGGCGCTGCATGGTGCCACGCTGATTAAAAACTTGTCAAGCTATCAGAAGAATAAGGCCATTTCCCAGCATGGAATGATGCTATTTATTCTAGGCCCAATGATTGGTACCAGAACCAATGCCTAATAATAATATCCTTGACCAGGGGTGGAAAGAATCCTTTAAAATGATCACTCTTATCACAATCCTAAGGCATGAAAATTTCTGACAGTGCTGAAAAAATTGTGCAACTTTAAGGAAATGGATAAGATAGCTAAACTGTCACTATACTCACTACAATCAACAGACACTATCCAGTTCTTATCATTAATGGCTTCTTGAAAGCATTTAACACTGTTGACCACAGTCCTCTTAAAATGTTCTGCTTCCTGCCTCTCACACTGTCTTAGTTCTCCAACTTTTTCTTTATTCCTTCTTAGTCTCCTACCTGGTCCTTTGTAATCTGCTCCTCTGTTAAATGTTGTTGATTCCCATGATTTGTCTTACATTCTCTTTCATTTTTCTGACTACCCTGGAAAATTTTATGCCTTTATGTGGGTTCACTGCTCCCTGTATATTCTGCAGGAAAGATCTCTTTCTTGACCTCCAGGCCTGCATGTCAACAGACCATGAGACATCTCCCACTGATAACTCACATTCAACCTGGATAAAGTAATCTCATTATCTCCCGCTCAAACTGGCTTTTCCTAATATGTGGCTCCAAAATTCATGCAGTCATGTGGCAGAATTCCCAGGAATCATCCTAGACCATCTTGTCCTCACTCACATTCTCATTCATTAAAACCTGGCAAACCTAACCTCTTAAATACTGCTCACCTGTATTCTAGGTGTTTCCCTGCCTCCTCAGGTTTGTGTTCCCATCAGCTGTCTATCATCACTATCCTAAAAAACTCCCTGCCTGCATTCTTTTACATCTCTAATCCTGGCTTCCACAGTATGTTTTCTAAAACCGATTTTGTTATTTCCAGCCTTCAATAATACCACCCTGCCTGAAGTCCAACCTCGTTAGCGTGCCATGACTAGCCTTCGTGGTCAGATCTTGGTCTACCTTTCAAGGCTCACTTCTTAGCCTTGAACACCTTTGTGCCCTAAGTTTCAACACCTGTAGTAGAAGACCGACGCATAGCTAGATGGCTCACACTTGAGTCTCACTGTGTGTTGTGTGTTTCTGCTTATAAAATTCACTGTGTTAGTTATCTATTGGTACACAACAATTAGTGGTTTAAAACAACACACATTTATTATCTCACAATTTCTGTACGTTAGGAATCCAGATGAGGCCTTGCTGGGTCCTCTGCTTCAGGGTATCTTAAAGGTGGTATCCAAGGTGTCAGTCAGGAGTAGGTTTCATCTGAAGAGTCAAGTGGGGAAGGATCTACTTCTAAGCTCATTCAGTGGGTACAACAGAATTTAACTCCTTGAGGCTCAGATTCTAACTGGCTGTTGCCTGCAGACCTCCTTCTGTTCCTTGCCTTGTAGGCCTGCTTATCGGCCACTCCTTCAGAAATACGGCAGCTGCTTTATCAGAGCCAATAGGTAGAGAGTCACAATTTTATGTAACCTAGTGACCAAAGTGACATCCCATCACCTTTGCCATATTCCATTGGGTAGAAGCAAGTCCCTAGGCTCAGCCCACACTGACGGAAGGAGATTGCACAAAGTTACAAATACCAGGGATTATTAGGAGCTAGAAGTGTCAGAAGTCACCTACTGCATCCTTCAGCCCCAGTTTCCTCCAGCTCCATCCACCTGATAATTTGTGGAGACTCATCTCAGTTATGAAGACTTCAGTTCTTCAGTGAAGATTTCCCTGAGCAACCCACCCCAAAGTTGATTACTTTCTTCTTTTTACTCTCACTGTACCACTAACACTATTCTCTAATTATTCATTCCCATTGCTCTCTCCTTCATCAGGACTTTGAGAGCAGAATCATGATTTTCTTTTCCAGTGTCTGGTAGGTTGTCAGTCTAAAGAAGGTGCTCATTAAATGTGAAATAATAAATGTATAAAAAATAAATGAAACTACAAATATCAAATACATGAAATTATCTGAAAACATAGTATCCCCTCGGGATACTTAACATCAAATAATCTAACATCTGAGCATTGCATTCCCTTCAGTTAGGATACAAAAGGCAGCCTTCTGTAAGTGACATCGCAAAGTGACAAATTTGTCTGTCTTTATTATTTTTTAGCTCCTTCAAATGAGAGACAAGTATAAAATGAAATGCTATGTTGCTACTACAGTGTAGTTGTTAAGATCATAGGCTTTAGCATTAGATCATGGTATAGAATTCTAACTCTGCTATTTACTATCTGCATGGCGTCAGGCGAGTTACTTAACCTCTCTCTGCACTGGCTTAGTAGTCTATAAAATTAGGCTAGTAATCATACCTAGGTTGTAGGGCTGCTACAAATATTAAATAAAAATGATTCGGGGAAAGCTATTAAAAAAATCTGTCATATATTGGACTCTTAAGTGAATAGCCATCATTATTATTTCCGACCATACTAAGATGGAAAGAAGTCCATGGCATGTGAAAAAAGCAACTTGGGGAAAAGTATGTTGGGCCTTAATTACCTTTTGGTTTTTTTCTAAAAGAACCCTAAATAGTGGATTGTATATTATATTATATTATATTATATTATATTATATTATATTATTATATTATTATATTATATTATATTATATTATATTATATTATATTATATGTATATTATAGGCCTTTTCTTTGCCTATCACTTTCTCAAATATCTAGCTATTCATCAGGTAGGCTTTCCCTCAGAGGACCAAGACATTGCTGAAAATTTAAATTTAACTTTTTCTCTGGCAGGATTAATTGTGTTCTTAAGACATTACATTGTTTAAGGTTTATAATGGCCAATGCCTTCCCTGTCCTTCAATTTAAAAGATTATAAGGAATATAGAGGGGCGCTTGGGTGACTCAGCTGAGCATCGACTTTGGTTCAGGTCATGATCTCATGCTTTGTGGGTTCAAGCCCTGCGTTGGGTTCTGTGCCAACAGCTCAGAGACTGGAGCCTGCTTCAGACTCTGTGTCTCCCTCTCTCTTTCCCTCCCCCCCTTCTCTCTTCTCTCTCTCAAAAATAAACGTTAAAAAAATAAATAAATACATAAAAGATTATAAGGAATATGTGAAAATTATGTTACAAAATATGGCTGAAAATGGAAGAGAAAGGGAGGAAGGGAGGGAAAGAGGGAGGAAGCAAGGAAAGAAGGAAACTGAAAATACAAATATAAATCTTTCATTCATTTGCAAAGGTGTGAAACATTCACTATTATCAGCACAGAAAAACAAACTGTCACATTGTTCTGAAGTAGTTATTATTACTTATTTTTTTATTGTAGTATAGGGGGCATACAGTGTTATATTAATTTCAGGTGTACAACATAGTGATTTGATATTTATATACTTTAGGAAGTGCTCACCAAAGTACCTCTAGTTATCTACTGTCACTATACAAAGTTATTACAATATTAATGACCATTGTTACCATTACTTACTGAAAGAGCAAACCAACAGTGTTTTTCTCTGGTGCTAATGCAAAGGTTAAACAGCCTGAGAATTCGCTGCGGAATGGGGATGTACTCTGGGGTTAACAGGCATAGAGTGTCCATCTTTGAGTTATTTTAACAACTAGCCCTAGAGACCAGAGATAAAGCTAAAGGACAGTAAAGAAATATAATTGCATTGGACTCTAATGTCATGAAGAGTTAATTAGGCTTCAGTGGGTCATAACTTATTTTGAGAATGTGGCATTTCAGAAAGCCACCTAGCTCGCTTCATACTAAAGGTGTAATTCAGACACTAAAGGCATAATTGTTGTCATTATCATTTTCATCGGTGCTGCAATTTAATGGTAATATATGTGGTGGTTGTAAGGTCGTTTAAGCTGTTGGGGATTTCAGTATTTGACACGTAACCTGAAAAAATAATTGTGACATTTCATAGATTTAATATTGCTCCTTGCAGTTAATGATAATATTGCCTTTTGAAATGGTTATTATTGATAGGACACATGCTCAAATGGTTCACATAGCTGCCTTGTACTGCATCACATTTGGGTTTTTTTTGGAGGTCACTAGGATTATCTAATTAGACCAAGGTTACCACTATATTTATTTGGCATGTAATGTACGAGAGGGATATTACAAAATACTGAAAGGAAGGGAAAAAGCCCTTGCAGTCGTTTCTACTTGGAAAACAATATAGTTACTACAAATTATGGCAGGAATAATACTTTATTAACTGTAGGTCTTGATTTTCTTGATTGCAAATGTTAGGTACCATATTAGGCACACAGCTTGAAAAATATGTAGCACAATGAATTGAAAAGCTTATTTCCTCAAAATACAAAAGGAGTGAGGAATAGTTCTCCAATTATGACATTTAAATATTTTCAAAAAGGGTTATTTTCCACCCAGCAGTACAATAATTGATATGTAATTACAAAAGAGGCTATACCAAAATTATAGCTAGACCCTTTATATTGAGCACAATAGTCTTTATATAATGTTTAGTGGGAAATCTATCATTTCCCTAGGGGTAATGGCCAGTTCTTTTACCACTGGAACAGCTTCAATGCCTGTGTTTCTACATTTCCAGTTTGCCGTGGTTGCTAAATCTTGAAAATGGGCGAAGCATTAATTTTTACGACAAAGACTTACCAGGCTGTATTCACTCTTAGTACTTGGGGTGACTTTCAGCTCGCAAGCCTGGCTTCTCCTCTGAAATTAGGAAGGAAGGCCCAGAGGGTCACAGCACAGCAGTGGCCCTTACCTAGACTGCACATTAGAATCACTGGGCCAGAGGGTGCTCAGGCCTCACCCTCAGTTGTTCAGATTTAATTGGTCTGGGTCTGAGACCTGGACTTGGGAAAAAAAACAAAACTCTCCAAGTGATTCTAAGGTGCAACCAAGGCATTCGTGATTGTTAGATCAGTTGTCAGAATACAGTCTGCTTAATTTCAGCGAATTGTGTCACTGTCAGTATCCTAGTTACACTACTGCATTATGGTTTTGCAAAAGGTTACCATTGAGGGAAACTAGGTAAAGGGTACATGGAATGGAATCTCTCTGTATTATTTCATTTTTTTAGTGTTCATTTATTGATTTTGAGAGACAGTGTGTAAGCAGGAGAGGGGCAGAGAGAATGGGGAGAGAGAATCCCAAGGAGGTTCTGTGCTCTGGGCACAGAGCGTGACTCAGGGCTTGATCCCAGGAACCATGCGATCATGACCTGAGCCTAAATCAACAGTTGTATGCGTAACAGACTGAGCCACCCAGGCGCCCCTGTCTGTATTATTTCTTACAACTGTTTGCGAACCTACAATTAAGTCAAAGTAAAGAGGCTAACTTAAGTTTTTAAAAGGCTACCAATGAGGGCATCTGGGTGGGTCAGTCGGTTGAACGTCCACACTTCGGCTCAGCTCAGGTCCTGATCTCACGGTTCATGAGTTTGAGCCCTGCATCAGACTCCCTGCTGTCAGTGCGGAACACACTTTGGATCCTGTGTCCAACCCCCCCCCCCCCGCCCTTCCCCTGCTTGTGCTCTCTCAAAAATAAATAAAATGTTAAAACAATAATAAAAGGCTCCAGTGACCTCCATTAAACTCACCTGTGACTCTCAAAAATGCAGAAACTGGGCCCCAGCTAAGCAGAATATCTGTCGTTGGGTACTAGAATCTATATTTTTGACAAGCTCTCCAGGTGATTTTACGGAGGTTGAGAAAACACTGATTTAGGTCCTTACATGTTTAGATTTTGAGGAATACTGGGCCCCTGGCCAGTGCTAGGTAAGGGGTATTAGACAGATTGGCATTCAAAATGCCCTTCCTTGTTCAGTATTCTCCTGCTATTCCTACCTCACTTGTCCAAAACGGGGGGGGGGGTGTTTACCAAAGTGTTATGATCGTACTAAACTAATATATAAACAGAATACATAATGAATTATCCATTCATTCCACAGAAGCACTTACCAGGTGCCAAAAACAGCTCGAGGCACTGCGTTTAAGGAGAGTGAGACTGACATTTGTAAGCCAATGGCCTGCGGCATTGTGATGAACTGTACATGGATTTCTTAGTCAGTCCTTATAACAACCCTGGCATGTAGGTTCCTTCATTCACCCACTTTACAGAAAACTCTGAAATGGAGAGAGACTAAGGTGCCTATGGATATGCATCACTAATAAGTCACGGTTCTAGCAGGAGAATTTTAGAATTCACTGTCTGAAATGGGAGGCTCCTTTTGTGGTAAAATACACATAACACTGACCATTTTAACCTTTTTAAGTATTAAGTACACATACAGTGTTGGGCCACCATCCACACCATCCATCTTCGGAACTTTTTCAACTTCCCAGGCTGAAACTCTGTGCCCATCAAACAATATCAGAGGCTGTTTGTGTTTGGCAACTCCCTCCCTAAATACGCCTCTAAAGGTAGAATTTGAGGTGGCACGTAAAGAAAATTCAGGAGATGAGCCCCTTGCCAGCATTCCCCAAATCATGCCATGTAGACAGGCCCCTGTGTCAGGCCAGCCTTACTTTCGCTTCATTTTGATTGGACCTAAAAGAAGGAATTATCAGCACTGTTGCGTATTGATCACAAAGCCAGCTGTAGAACCAGGCTGTCCAGTTTGAAAGCCAAGGCGGCCACTTGTTAGCTGAGCAACACTGGGTAAATAATTTAACCTGTTTGTGCTCCAGTTACTTCTCATTTGTGAAATAGGCATACTGATGGTGCCAAATGAAAATTTTATGTTGAGGATTAAATGATTAATGCATGTGAGACCCTTAGAACACTGCCTGGCACCACGAAAGGCTCACCGCCCATCCCACCCACTCCCAGCCAAGAGTTACTTATTTCCCCAGTTGTAATTTTATGTGTTTAATTTCATGCGCATAATTTTTTCGTATCTGTTTCACTGATTGTTAATCTTCTAGTTCAGTAGTGAACACAATATCTAACAATGTAAATTTGTTTTTATTATAATCATTTGCCCCCCAAATTACTATAATACATCCTCAAACGTAGGTATCAAGCAGTTTCAGTTGGAAAGTTTTTCAGGCACTAAATGTAGCCTTCGGAAAAGAGTACCATTGCCCCGTCTATATTTTAGCACAAACGAAATTGCTTTCATGAAAACTTGTTTCTGTTTTTCTTCCACTTGATTAGAAAATACACTGCTGATGGCAAATCCATGAACAATCTAAATATATAATTAATTAGAGGAACAAATTGCAATTGACCAAATCTGCTCAGATCTCTCACAGCTTTGAAACAACGACTTTTCAAAGGGTCAAAACAATTACTTAGAATTTAGGCACGCATTTAAATGCAAGTCAGCATGCAGTGGGGATACAAAAGAGAAACCAGGCTCCCATGATATTAGAAACGCTAACCCTGCTCCTTAAAGCAAGCTAAAGTCTCTTTCTGTTGTCAGTAGCTGTCTTCTAGGACAAATAGTTTGGTATTTTATAAACGGAAAGAAAAACTTATCAAAAACATTTCCATGAAATGTATCTCTTTTGAAAAATTACTCCTTGAGTTTGAGTAAAAGAATTCTTTAGAAGCCAAACTGTTGAGATGATTCATCTGCACGAAAGAAAAATACTATTCATAAGCATATTTGAAGATGTCATTGAAAAGCAAAGATGATTTTTACAAAGAAGCCTCAAATGGCCAAAAAAAGAGGAGAGAGAAATCTATAATTAACGTCCAAGATGATTTAAGTTTGGAAATTAGTAGCCGTTTGTTATTTGTTTGTAGTGTAATAGAGTGGTAAACAAAACAAAGGAAGAGCTTAGTCTGGCTTTCCCACTGTCTAGGAAATTGAAGCATACATGACACTCAGCTTTGATGGTAATTATGAAACAGAGTGAGCAGCGGTTTCACTTACAGATAAAGATGGACAATGAAGGTCAATGTCGGACCTGCCTTTTTGGGTATTCAGTGCCAGCACAATTTAATTGAGATCAGGTAATTGCTCAGAAGGCTACGCTGAACGCATTATCATCCTTCAGTGTCACTCTTGCACGCCTAGTTATCCTGACGTTGTTTGTCAAAAACTGTCACAAGGGAGTGCATCTCACTGAGAAAAATAACCTGTATGTCATTGCTCAGCTTCCAGACCAAACCCTAAAGTGACGAGAGAAAAAGATTTTTTAAAAAGCAAAAGCCTCTCTTCTCTGAACTGATTTAATTGGTCCATCATGGTAATAGAAGAGAACATTTTCATCAAATAAATTATTTCGGAGAGGTCAGTGATCTTTGTTGAGCTTTGAGCTTTTGCATGATGGTTTCAGATGGCCCTCTTACCCTCTCTTGGCATTGAAGAATATTCTATTAGTTTTGAATATCGCTTGCACAATATCATGAATTATGCACATAAAAGATATAAATATTGTTTTAAGGACTGTGGTACTGTGTCTTATTTTTATTGCACAAATCCATCTTTACTGTGATTTTTTCATTGAAATAGAGAGACGCAGAAAATTGAAGATTAATTGGGGTAGAATTTATATTTTTTGAAATAAAAGATGACTGAGCTCAGATAAGTCTAATGTCATCAAAATAAAAACACTCATAAAAACGGATCTATATATATAAGAAATTCATATGATTTATAATAATTAACATTAAATATTGCTTGAATCGATACTGTTAAATTTTAATTGCCACTGTTAAAAAACAAAATTCACCTGAGTAAATGTGAATATCTAATTGGCTTTATTAAACCATTCAGGAATCAGGCAGCAGCCCATCTAGCAGGTAGAGGGAAAGGTGTTTTTAGAAAGGAGGGTGGGGCAAGGAAGTTATTAGCAAAAGAAAAGGTTTGTTCCAGGCAGGCACCATCCCACGTCCTTGGGGAGGGGTGGGAAGAGCAGGGGGTTTATCATGCAGATTACCTCATCTTCCTCTGGGGGGGGGTGGTGGATGGAGACAGCCCATGTGACAGATTAGTAGATGGGAAAATTCCTGACTGACCTGTTAAGACATTTCTGGGGGAGATTGAAGCTGTAACTATATTAGATATTGGACCCAGGTTTGGGGCCTCGGTCTAAGTGACGCCATTTTGGTTTTCTTTCTAACACCACCTATGATTTCTGACTTCTCTCCACTGGTTTGAGAGCCAAAAGGACAGTCATGAGCTTCTCTAGGCTATTCAGCCTAGACTGGGAACTAAACTATTAATGTGTGCCGCATTTCTGTCTCAGTACATGATATCAAGATAATCCCTTACCTTGTCAAAGGAAAGCAGTCGTAATGAAGCCACCAGTTTCATTTCTTCGGAATAATAGTATGTAATACTATGTACTATAAACTTTGCACAAACTTTGGAATGGAAATGGAGAAATAGTAAAAATGGTAAGTTTACTACCATATATATTAATTCTCACTGGAAATACATAAATTTCTCTGAGTTTTTATTTAATTCCAGTCAGTTAACATACTGTGTAATATGGTTTCAGTTGTACAACTTGGCAATTCATCACTTCCATACAACATCCGGTATTCATCACATGTGCCCTCCTGAATCCCCATCACCCATTTAAGGCATCACCCCGCCCACCTCCCTTCTTATAATCAGTTTGTAAATGCAGAAGTTTCTTAATCTGTATCCTTAATGAATACATGAGAAAATTAGCCCTACCATTAGCAGTGAGTCCCGTTTCCTGGCCTCAGCTTTTGAGTTTGGCCAAGAAAGAATTTAGAGCCAAACTCTTAAGCAGGTAACCATTGGGACAGCAGGCAAGCCCATGGGTGGCAACTGCGGCGGGGGTCAGGGTTGCCTTGTGTTTTCTACTTGCATGGCTCCGGTGGTCTCTGACTGAGGTGGCCTCTGGTCATCTAACGGTCTACTCCGACCGGTGGGGGGGGGGGGGTGGGAGGGCAGTTTTTGGCCTTACAAGGCCCTTGTAGGAACTGTCATGGAAGCTATCCCCCATGAAAACCCAGGGTTCATCGTCTTGCCACCTCGGAGAATGAAGAGGTGGACACAAAATGAGCAACAGGCAAAAGTTTATGAGAGTGTAAGACCAGAAAGGAAGAATACTATGAAAGCTCTCTTTACAGAGAAGGGACTTACCCCCGACAATAGGCCAGGTTCCTTGTTTCATAAAGCTTTGGTTAGCCCTCCCCTCCCTCACCCCCCTCTCCTTCCCTCTCAGGTCCCAGCCTTATTGGCCTGATAGCTCTGGGTGCTGGTTGGTCCATTCCTGATTGGCTCATTTCTATTGTATGAGGGGTAACCTAAGTTTGGTCACCTGAGGGACCTAAGGGGGAGTAGGTGGAGTCTGTTACATTCTTAAGAGGAATCATCTTACCCTGAGGGGGCTTCCTGTGGTCAGACGCTCCCAGCATTGTTCCAAAATAGGTGGCTTGCCCCTCACCCTGGGACCTCAGGTCCTAATCTTTCCCTCTCTGCCCAGTGAATCTCATCTTTTCCTCTCATCATGGGGGGCGGGGGGAAAAGCAAAACCACAATGTAAATGTATTACAATGAAGCTCTAGGTTACTTTAGAGCAAAGGTTCTAGGGAAGGGCTGCTGTGCATGTGCATTCCCCTGGGAAAACCCAGGCTGTTTGCATTTTAGAGGTGGTTGGTGTTTCAACAGTCTGATAGTCCCCGTTCCCTGCTCCTATGGAGCTAATGTCTCACTCTGTCATTACAATTAACAAGACTGGATTATGTAAATTATAGTTATAAAATATAGAGGCCCTCGATGCATGTTTTGAAGAGGTACAAAGTGGATTAAAATTTAACCTGTGGTAGTATCAAAAACTCCTTTGTGATTTTTTTTTTCACATTTGAAGATTCGGGGATTTTCACTGACACTCCCAATTTTGGAGAGCATCTTGCACCTGCATGGAATGTGCCATAGACGTAAAGCACCAAGGCGATGTCTATCAACTGTTGCTTGCATTTGTCTAGCTGGTGAAAGATAAGACATGAAGGTAGCTAGGAGAGAAAAGTGGATATGCAGAGCCTAGCTTTATCTTGACCTCGGAGTAGCAGGCACCCAAGTGGTTCTAAGGAAGAAGGGCCGCCCTGGGTATGGTCTGACTTGCTTTTCCTAGGAAAGAGAATTTCCAGTTTGCAGTAAGCTGGAAATTGTAAAATTCAGTGATGCTGATGACATGCCAGTTTTCTGAACTTAATATGAACTGTTGATATTAAGAGTCCCTTGATCCCATCTCTCTACGGGAAAAGCCATCAGTTAGGTGGAGGCTTTCCCAGTCTTCAGCATGAGCTACAGCTGGAGGACCCAAAGCAGGAGTGGGGTTACAAGCACCAGACCTACACTGTGGGTTTCTGGTGTCATCTTTAATAATTCTGACTAGTTTTTTTTTTTAATGCATTTGCTTTGTCCAAGTCACATGGTGTTCCATAGGAAAACAAAAACACAACTGCGCGTGGGCAGGTAGGCCCCTGCTCTGGCCTGGACCTGATGGTAAGAGCACAAAGTTAGGCCTGTCACCATGAGGGAGCCCATTTTATGGTCGTTCTGCCACCAGTATGTGGATTTGCTTTCCCTGGCCAGCAGCTCCAGCCTGTGAGCAGAGCTCACCAGCCTGCTGGAGAATGAGATCCTGAAGTACGACCCGAGCTTCTGCTGAAAAGCTCTCGGCAGGTATCAGCTAGAAACTGATGAAAATTACCATTACAATAAACGAGGCCTCCACTCATTCAAGTGACAGCAAAGGGAAAAAAAAATCATCCTTTGTGTTTCCTTTGTTTCATGCGATGAGTTATGTGCTACATTCATTGTATTCTTTGTTCTGAAGTGGGATAAAAGAGGCCAGTAAAAGAAGAGTTTTCTCCCTTAGCTTCATAGTGGTTTTCCTTTTTTAACAATATAACACCGCTTTCAGTTGCTTTTCAGTGCGAAGTTACTAGCAGTGGTTCTATGCTTTTCTATCAATAGCTCCTTAATTGTCATCCCCAGTTATTTACATGTGAATATGGAGGCTATATTCTCCCAGCTGCTAGACCACTAGGGTATTGCCACTGGTATAATTTATAACATGACTAATTAAAATGAATTTGCTTGCAGTAATATTCCATGTGCTATTTGTGGGGAAGAAGTTATTAAAATATTCAGTACTGCAACAGTAAACTTGAATGGAAAGTAATAATAATCATACATTTTTAATTACGTGTTTAATACCCATTTGGCTAATATAAAAGTATTCTGAAAATTGCTTAGGCTCAGCATAATGGGGCTTTTTTTGTGCTTAGGAGTGTCCAAAGGCATCCTTCTGAATGGGCTTAGCATATGCACTGTCATTGAGACCTGGCCGTTTAATAACAGACACACAGGAACAGCTAAGATCAGAATGACTTTATTTCGCTTATTGCAGTCATATTCATATGTGATTTTTAAGAAACCACGTTTGGAACCCATTGAGTGCTGCATTTTGTCTGTTAGGCCTCAAATGTCCCTTTTTCACTTTCCATTCCCTTTTGCCATTTATTTCTTGAGCTAGGATGTCCCTTGTGAAAAACGTTAATGCGAGCTTTGAAATATTCCCATTTTTCCACCGAGTGTTTTTGAAAAATTTCAGGCCTACAAAAATTGCAAAACTGGTACAAAGAACGTCTGTATGCCCTCCACCCAGAATCACTTGCTAACATTTGCACTCTCTCTCTCTGTCTCTCTCTCTCTCCCACTCTCTCTCTATAATATAGTATAATATAGTATAATATGATATAATATAATGATACAATATAATAGGTATACCTCTAAATATTATATATATAATTTATATATACATAATTTTTACTAAGCTATTTGGGAGTTCCTTGCAGATGTCATGATACTTCACTTCTCAACACTTTACCACGTGTCTTCTAATACATGGCCAGAATACAATCATCCCATTCAGGAAAATTATGCTACTGTTATCCAATATACATACCATATGCAAATTTCACCCAGAGTTCCACTAACCTCCTTTTGTTGATCCTCACTGCTCCCCTCCAGGATTTAATCAAGAACCCATGCAAGACACTCAGATGGCATATGCATTTGCTCTTCTGAAATGAAAAACAGTTCCCAGCCTATGTTGATATTTATATCCTTAATGTTCTTGAACAATTGGTTCCCATTTTCAACAGCTTCTGATGTTTGTTTTTTAAGCCAACTTCACGAAATGGTATAAATTCACACACAACTAATCTTGAGCAAGGAATTATCACTGTTAAGGATTGGACATTAGCAAACTCCATGGTCAAGCTTTTTGTCCTTTTGGCCATAATGCCAGAAGACATTTTCCCTCCTCATTTGGAAGATGTTTCAATTCCTATGTGGCAAGCTATTCTCTTACCTCTTAATAATACTGCTAATTAAGGTATCGTAGTATGAAGAGAAGTATGAAATGTTATTATTATTCCAAAGGAAATTATGATCTAAATGGCAAAAGGAAATGAAAATGTAGAGGAAATCAATGTAACAATTGAATCAAATTTAAAGTAAAGAGGCAGCATATGTTACAAGACAGTTTAGCATTAATTGCTAACTAAATGGTACAGGAAATAAGTCATTATCTGAAAGTCATATAATTATTGACTTTTATAAGGATAATGTACTACCACTTGTCCAAAATGGACAGGACTTAATGTTGACTCTAGGAATAATCATTTACATAAGTGTATGTGTGATTTCAAGGACAGTAAGGTAATGATGGCTCATAAAGATGTGTATTTTTCATTGATCAAAACTATACCCATAAACTTTTGGTGTCTAATCTTCTAAACTATTATGCAACATTAAAATAATTAAGAAGGGAATTGAAACAGATAAGACTGCTTATGAAACATGTCTTTGCATAGTGCTTCAGCTTGAATTAGATCATCACAAATGTGACAAATCTGTCTGCTAAGTTTATTCTGTTTAATAGTTCTAAATTTTAAAAGCCTGCATTCTACTTATCAAGCCTTCCAAGCCTTTATTCGCCATGTTAAACAATTATATTTTTCCATTTCATGACCCCAGCCAAATAGTATATAATGTTTAACTATAACTCTTTACAAATTATACTTATTTCTTGATATTCTTATGACATGTTTTATAATATATCTTTTTTTAGAATTCAATAACCAAGGAATGAAAGATTACTTTAGATTTGGTGATTGTCACTTCATGAATTTTCTGTTTAATAAGCTTTTGAGAGAGAGAGAAAGAGAGAGAGAGAGAGAGAGGGATAGAAAGAGCACAAGCAGGGGAGGGGCAGAGAGAGAAGGAGAGAGAGAGAATCCCAAGCAGGGTCTGCACTGTCAGCACAGAGCTGGAAGCGGGGCTCAAACTCATGAACTGTGAGATCATGACCTGAGCAGAAACCAAGAGTCGGATGCTGAACCGACTGAGCCACTCAGGCGCCCCTAAATGGTGATTTTTCAACGAACTATATGTAGAATGTAAAATGTGGTCTGTCTTCCTGTGTCTCCTTTTGCTTAGTGATTGTGTTTTCCTAGTGAAAAACATTAATTTTATGTTTTCTCCTGGAGTCAAGGGAAAATTTATATTGTATTTCATTCTCTCTCTTTTTTACAGTTTATCTGTAGAGTCTATACTTTTCATTTGTGTTATTTAACCAGCACTTGTGTAGAGTGGTTAGTGTGTTGAAGGCACTGCTTTAAGTGCTTTATAAACACTAGTTAATCTGATCGACAACATGAGCAAGATCTCAGACACATTTCTGTTTTGAATGCAGTAGTTAGGTTGAATTTTAGTAGATGTGTCTTGTTTTATAGACCACTTCACAGGACCACAGCTGCTCACACCCTCACCGTCTATTATAGTATGGTGTCCAATATGGCCTCCTGCTGATCTGTCTGCCAGCTCAGTGAAAAGAAACCCACTGTACTTTAGCAGCCACTCAGCATTGCCCCATGTTCTACAGTCACTAATCTGCTTTCTGTGTCTATGACTTTGCCCATTCTGGACATTTCATTTAAATGGAATCATTCAATATTTGGCCTTTTGTGTTTACCTTCTTTCATTCATTCAAGATAATATTTTCATAGTTCATCCATGCATGTGGCAATATGTGTTTTATTCCTTTTTATCGCTGAATAATATTCCATTGTGTGGCTATCACACATTTTCTTTAATTGATAGGTACTCAGATTGTGTTCTTCTTTTTGGCTACTGCGAATAATGCCACCATGAACATTCATGTCCACCTTTTGATGTGGACACTTGTTTTGGATTTTCTTGGTGATACACTGTGAGTGGAATTGCTGGATCAGAGTTTTGAGGAACTGTAAAAGTATTTTTCACAGTGGTTCTACATTTCACCTTCCAATAAGTGTACTTGTATATTTCAGGTGACTTATCAAATTCAAACATAAAAAAGCACATAAAGAGGTGTTCACTTCAAATTACAACTGAAATGTTTGACTATATTTTAAAGGGGATATCTAGTATTTAACAATAAAACTTAACACGCCCGTTTGTATGACTGAGATTATTATGCTGCAATGCTGCATGGCAACTCCACAATCATTGGTGGAGTTTGACAGTTTGAAGGATTCCAGATATAAAAATGATGGAGGCCTTTGGCCATTCAGTCTTCCAAAGCCCAGTATGTGACCAAATAGCGAACGTTGGTCCAATACTGAGGCTGCAACTGAAATTTGGTACATCTCCCTTTCTTTCTGCCTTCCTCCATTCCCATATCAAAATAAAACAAACAAAATGCTTCCTTCCATTTTGTTTTTCATTGTAAGGAACAACTGATATAATGAGAAAGCTAAAGTACATACCGGATTAAGGAAACCAGATATGAGACACCTTTTGTCAAATATAAAAGTGTACAGTAGATTACATTTATGGAATGCTCACTGTATGTTGGACACCATCGTAAGTCCTCTGCCTGATTAGCATGTGCCTGTGACCTACGTATTGTTCTCCAAATAGTGCAGATGAGGAAGCGGAGGCACGTAAGTGTTAATGAGTTAGTAAGTGAGAGAGCTAAAAATCAAAAACTCAAGAAACAACGAATGTTGGTCAGGATGTGGACAAAAAGGAAGCCGTGTGCACTGTTGGTGGGAATGGTAGTATGGAGGTTCCTAAAAGAATTAAAACTAGAGCTACTCTCTGATCCAGTAGTCGTGCTACTGGGTTTTTACCCAAAGAATATGAAAACGCTAATTTGAAGGGGCACATGCACCCCTATGTTTATTGCTGCGTTATTTATAATAGCCAGACTAGGGCAGTAGCATAAGTGCCCATTGATAAATGAGTGGATAAAAAAGATGCAGTATATATATACACAATGGAATATTACTGATCCATAAAAAAGAATGCAGTCTTGCCATTTGCAGCGACATGGATGGAGCTAAAGAGTATCATGCTCCGCAAAATAAGTCAGTCAGAGAAAAACAAATACCATGATTTCACTCCCATGTGGAATTTAAGAAACAAAGAAAATCATCAAAAGAAAAGAGAAGACAGATTCTTAACTATAGAGAACAAACACTGTTGGTTACCAGAGGGGAGGTGGGTGAGTGGATGGCTGAAATTGGTGAAGGGGATTAAGAGTACACTTACCTTGATGAGCACTGAGTAATGCATGAAACTGTTGAGTGAGCATATTGTACA
Source organism: Felis catus (assembly GCF_018350175.1). Taxonomy (NCBI): domain Eukaryota; kingdom Metazoa; phylum Chordata; class Mammalia; order Carnivora; family Felidae; genus Felis; species Felis catus. Next base: position 25,396,938 of record NC_058386.1, read on the forward strand.
CCTGAAACTAATATAACACTGTATGTTAAGTACACTGGATTTGAAATACAAAAAAGTAAGTGACAGAGCTAGAAGTCAAATCTAAGCAGGCTGGCCTCAGAGTCTGTACTTTAACTACTATCCTGTCCTGTTAAATGGTGTCTATTACCACCATTATCTCACCGGGAATTTTCAATGCATTTATGTAACAAATTGTAGCTTCATACACTATAATAACGTTTAAATGTGAAATGAACTAAATGTGTCTAATATCCAACTTTCTGATCAGATTTGCAGATCTACTTGAGTTATCTGAAGGGCATTTTGATCCATTAGCAAACGATTGGTTTGTATCTTGTTCTGTGGGAAAGTAGCATTCAGAGAGAATTTCCACAGGATGGAATCAGGATTGAGTGCCCTATGGAAGTGATAATTCCATTTCAACGTCCACAGTTTCAGCAAGTAATTATTTGCTGAGAATGTTATTCAGGCTGTTAGTACATAAGGCTGCTGTGGCTTTTCCCTGAGGGGAAAAAATGATTACCTTGTGGTTTCTAAGGTTCTATGCTACCAGGAGTGTCACCTCCAAGACTGAAATATTTGAAGCAAAAGAGTATGTGCGTTTTCAGAGATAAATTGTATCCTAAAATATATATATGCCCACCTTTGATGGACGTGGGTATGACTGTGTATCACAGATTATAGTTTTCTGTCCTTCCAACAACATTGCCCCATGTTTTTCAAAGGCAAATGTTGCTATATCATTTCAGATTAAAAAGGTTGCACTGAATGATGTGTTCTTAAATTACAGGGAGGAAAAAGTCACTCTTCACGTTTGTAGATCTAAACCCTGTCATTGACGACGTATCTGCACATGAAATCAGTCAAGGCTTTGCAATAGATAAGATATTTGGTAGGGCTTCTCTGTTGTTTGAATTCCTATTACAGGAAAGAAAGTGTAAGAAAAATAAAACAAATGTCCCTTTTCACACCTGCTCCTCAAGGGTTTGGGTTCATATTTGGAAAATCACAAAAACAGTAATGGCTGAAATAAATAGTAGAGAGCCAACCACTTTAACCTGTGCTATTTATCTATTTGCTTCTACCATCAATTCTAACTCTATCTTCAACAGAAAAGTATAGCACACAACTTCTGACTCAGACCACGTGGAAGGTACTATTTTGCTCTGTCCTTGAGAAGAAATTTCAACCCTGCCTTTGAAGATGTAAAATTAATTCATTGTCAATTTTATTATATAATTATGGTGAGGTAGTTACAGTGTGACAGAATCTGATGAAACAGTATCTGTTCATTTAGAAAGGGTATACCTATTCATATTATATATTAATGATGGTATCACCATTACAAACCACTTATGACTTGTCTTTGTGTTTCCCTATGTGCCAGGCTTTCCTTCTTCTTGCCTTTTTTATTTGATGTTCTGAGGTCTCTGTGAGAGTCAATGTTAAGGAACGCCCTTCACTTTATTACTGTGCTTTATGCTAAATTCAAACAGTATTGGTTTATGTGTTTTATTTTAGGTTTAGATTTCAAATGCTTTTTGTACAAGGCAATGGGTGGCAGTTAATTTCTATTGTTCACTGGAGCGAAGGGTGGAAAGAAAGGGGTTGGCAGTAAAAACAAGTGCTAATGAGTTTTCTTTCCTCTTGCTTTAGCCCCTGGTAAGTAGGCACCTTCCACTTCCATTTCCAGCACTGTCACAGAGAAAAGGCAGAGCTCTTCTCCATTTGTTGGGAATCCCTGTGGATCATTGTTATTATCATTTCTTCGTCGATTCTTTTAAAGGATCCTGCAGTAAAGACATAATCTCAGAGTAGCTTTACCCCTTGCTACCTATTTAATGTCATTTCTAGTTAAAAAAAAAATTGAGTAGAAAAGAGAGTTGATAATATTCCAAGGGGAAAACTGTTTCGGGTTTTTTTTTTTCCCCGCTCAGAATGTAAGAATTTGAAGTAATCCTAGTGGAGGGAAATATTAGTAAATATACAATTAACTCTTAACCTACAACCTCAATGAAATTGTAATGAAATATTCCAAGGCTACTGAAGGCGATGAATTTCATCCCAACTGTTTGTCCCTCAGGAATTGTTTCCTTTCTGAGTTCGTTGTCTATATGCCAGCAGAGATGGCACTATGGAGAAAGATTCTTCAACCTTTTTTGCACCACTTTCTTTCTCCTGGTTTCCAGCAGTATTATGGGCTTTCATTACTTGTTCAAGAACTGGGTGTGCCGAACTCCCACTGCGTCGCTCTGTCTCTACCCACATATTTCTGTAGCTCAGAAATTTGCCTTTGAGGGTATGTAGTGAGGATCTTTTATCTGTCACTGTGTGGTAGCTTTAGCATAATTGCATTTAGATTTAGAGATTAACGCTTATAACTTAATTATGAAACCAAGTACATAAGAAAGGGTTTAATTTAAATTTAATATTTCGATCTGCACAGCTCGGTCATATGTGTTCTTGTTAAATGGTCTCTCATTGAATACATCCTTGTCATTACCTTGGACCTCAGCGCTTTTTCAGAGTTGCAGGCTGTAGCAACGTAACAGTGCAGACCTGACTTGTGTCAGAGCTAAGCTTCATAAAGTATTACACGCTACTGATGACACAGATGTCTTTGCAGTTCATCTGCATGTGTGTGCATGCACAGACATGCACAGGTGCACACGTATATGTCTTCCTATGCTAGGGCCTGGACAAATCACTTACTGAAAAATATACCTACAGGGCCTGAGCTAAAATGATATAGTAGATGGAGTATAAGAGAACACAATTGTGGTCTCCTAACTTTACACCCCATGAACACACAATACCGTGAACACGTACAGAACACAACACACACACAGATACATATATGTTACTTTTAGCAGTCAAGTAATATGTTCACATGTGAGAACCCACTGTTTATGGGAGTCCTTCCTTCCTTTCATCCCTTCTGCTTCCTCCTCTCCCTCCATTTCTGCTTCTTTGTCTCTTCTTCTCTCCCTTCCTCCCTTTCTTTCTGTAATAAAAACAAAAGAATGGTTTAGTCGGGTAAATAATTGCTAACCTATCCTTTTTAGGAAAAATGGACTTTGTAAAGAAGATGTAATCTTAGAAAGAACTGTACTCATGGGCTACTAGAGACTGGTCTGTGCGTATAAAATAACTTTTCATTTTCAGTGGAAAGTTTCCATTTGTCGTTACGTTCATGAGATCAGAAACAAGAACATATATACAGTGTCTCAAACAGCAGTTTAGTGGGCTTGGTAAATTTTGTATAGAGTTAGACATAGAAGTGTTTAATACATACTGTGACAGGAGTGTATCACATCAATAGGTTGTACAACTTAAACTCACAAAATATTATGTTAATTATATCTCAATAAAGCTGGAAAAAAAAGAAGCGATTGGCAGTGAAAGACTTGAATAAGTCTCTTTCATAAACAGCCTTAAACAGTAATAAATAGTTAAAACTATACGTGAGACTCATGATAAGGTATCAACTGCTTTTTTTTCTCCTAGGTACAATTTTAATGTATAAGATTTTAGTGGGTGTAATTTTTTATATGTCAAAATTCCTCACTTGGAGAAGAATTGTTGGTCATACATTTTGATGTCAGTAATCTTGAACTAGAAATGCACTCCTACAGAAATAACGTAGTTCAGCCTTCCCCACCACGTACTAGTGAGACGTCTGATTTGGGAAGCCATGGAGGCCATGGTGGAAGTCAACAGCCTGCCTTCACACTTTGGTGTGTTTTCAAATTGGATCTTCAGTAACAGTTTCCTTTGAAATAACGTATTTCTCTTATTTTACAATGTTTGAAAATCAATATTGTAATTCATGATTAAATTTCAAGCTGAAGCATACTTTTTCTTGTTGCATGACAACAATGTGCCTTTGCAATGAAAATGATAGCCAGTCACAGAAAGACAAATATTACATGATTCTACTCATATGAGATATCTGTAGTCAACTTCATACAATCACAGAATGGAACGGACCCCCAATGTGACTGCACTTAGAGACAGGACCTTTAAGGGGGTCAAGTGGAATAAGGTGAGAAGCGTGGAGCCCTCATTTGATAGAAAGGGATCCTTGAAGAAGAGGAAGGGACACCAGAAACCCCTCTTCGTGCACACACACAGAAGAAAGGCTATGTGAAGACACAGAGAGAAGGCAGGAAGCCAGGAAGAGGCTCCTCACCAAAAATCGATCCTGACAGCACCTTGATATTGGACTTCCAGCCCCTAGAACTGTAAGAAAATAAATTTCTGTTGTTTAAAGAGTGGAATGCTAGTTGCCAGGGACTGGAGAGAGGGGAGAGTGAGGAGTCAGTAATCAAAGGGCATAAAGGTTCAGTTATGCAAGATGATTAAGCTTTCAAGACCTGTTGTGCAACATTGAACCTGTAGTCAACAATACTATATTATACACTTGAGAATTTAACCGGGTAGATTTCAACTGAAATTTTCTTACCACAATAAAGTAAAATTTTTTTAAAGGAATGAATGAACTAGAAAAAAAGAACATAATAGAAAGAGTGCCATAAAAAAGGAGTAATTGAAAACCTAAACAAAGTCACTGAGTAGGATTTTTATTCCATGTCTCGGGCATGATGCTTAAGGAAAGCAGATCTAATTGGGAAAAGACAGGAGGCAGATGAAGACTTTGGTGAGAATTGTAAAGAGAGAATTAGGGCATTTTCAAGGGCTTTGAGCTCGAAACAGTCATTACATCCTAATTCACTTTCCATTTCTTGGCTGTTACTTTCATTATTCCTACATTTATTCATCATGGGGGTTGTTTGGGAACTTATAAGTCAGTTAAAGAACTGGGGGAGAGAAGTCTCCTGTGATGATTAGACAAGCAAAGAGGGAAAGGAAGAAGTTTGGAGAATGGTGTGCTTTTGTGTGCTGATGTGATTGAGATGGAAATAGTTACCTGTAAGAAGCAAAAGGGAGACACAGACAGGTCATATGCCATGGATCATCCCTTTTACGAAGCAACTTATCAGGTATTCATTCACTTACTGAATATTTAATGAACAAGTTTATATGAATACAGTGTCCTAGGCGAAAGGCATTCATGACGAACAAGACCTGCCTATAGCTTTCAGTCTATTGGGATAACAGGCATAGAACAAAGAAGCAAATACCATTAAGTGCTAAAAAGAAGTAGAGCGTAAAATGAGAACATTTGATAAGGGAACCTATTATCGTCTCTGTGCTGAGAAAAGACTTCTCTGAGGACATCATGTTTAAGTTGAGACCTGAATGATGTGTGAGAGTTAATTTATGTGTTGAGGGAAGGGAACAGTGTTCCCAATAGAGGGAATAGCAAGTAATAAGAAGAGGAGAGGACATTGAACATTATATATATGTATATATGTGTGTGTGTGTGTGTGTGTGTGTGTGTGTGTGTGTGTGTATAAACAAACTAAGAGCTACTTTTTCTCTTTATCTTCCCTGACTAATGGGATGAAATCAGCGTTCTCCCAGTTACAAAGCCAGTAATTTGGGACCCTACTGTTTCTGCCTTCACACCCTTTACCCTTATTCTAGTCACCATATCCATTTAATTACAATTCTTTCTCTTTCCATCTCCAGATCTCTCTGGGTCCCTCTCCTGCACTTCATCCTTAACTTAATTGAGGGCCTGGTCACTTACTGTTCAACCAATCACCTTCTCAGTTTCAGCAGAATTGACTTTCGGTGTTACTTGGTGATGACACTCTCAGCACAAACCTCTTTGATAACATAGCCCTCCCTACAGAATAAAGAGCATCATCTCTATATGCTCTCTCCATTGTAATCCAGATAGTTTCTCATCTCCTGCCACTGGCTTCACACTCTGGCCACATGTACCTCCTTGGTGTTAACTGTGCATTAGCAGTCACAGGTCTGTCCAGATCCTTTGCTTTCTGGTCAACATACTCAGAATCCATCTTGCCTTCCTCCTTGTAATCCTATGACTTTTACCCCCTCCTCCCACTTTTCAGCATTTCTATCCTCTGCCTGACGCTGTAATGTGTCCTTTAGTGGCTCTCCAACTAGATTTTAATTTTTTTAAGGGTATTTATTTATTTTGAGAGAGGGAGGGAGAGAGAGAGAAATACCCAAATAAGCTCCACACTGTCAGTGCAGAGCCCAACACAGGGCTTGAACTCTCAACCCTGAGATCATGACCTGAGCTGAAATCAAGAGTCAGACGCTTAACCGGCTGAGCCACTCAGGCACCCCCAACTAGATTTTAAATTCCACGAGGTCAAGAGATTTGTCTTCATCATGTTTACATTCCTTTTATGCCTTGTTTTTCTAATTTTCCAAAGTTGGAGGCAAAACTCTATATTCCAGGCTTTTAGCAACTTCCTGGAACTGAGAAAAGGGGGCTGGGGAAGGAGGAGATAGTTAAAGGGTACTTGGGGACAGTAATATAGATTATTTTCTGGTTCATATTCTCTTCTTGATCAGCTGTGAGTATCCTCAGCATATTGGCTGTGAATAATGATCTAAGAAAAGTCATCAAATAAGGAGACTTCAACTTTGTATGAGATCAAACATTCACATTTTGAAAAAATGAACTTTTTTAGCAATCATATTTAAGCTCCTTGATGGCTGGATATCTGGTATTAGAGCAAAGGTCTTTAAATGCTTGCTTTTAAAGACTTGCGTTACAAAAAGTGAACATTTATGATTTCAGAAACGATGTTATTGAATATAGTTCATTCATTTAACAAATACTAATTAATTACTCACGGGGCATCAGGTATAATGAAACCCAAAATTCGCTCTCGGCTTTGGTCATGCTTGTTTTACTCCATTGCTAACTGGGTCTCAAGACTCACAGCAGGCCTATAAATTGCCTGACCTCTGCTGTTGGCTCCTTCCCTCACCCTGACACGAATAACACACATGAATCCGAGGATGGAGAACCACCAAGTTTTCACCTGTGTCACATTCAAGCTCTTGTTGTTCCCTGAACTAATGCTTTGTGCAAATCAAAAGACATGCAGGCAGAATACCAAATGAAAATCCTTTTGGGCTTTTCAGCCAACAATAAAATATTTCTATAAAAATCGAAGTGTACAAGATGGTGGCCATCTGTTGTTTAAGAACAACAGAACTATATTTAAGCCTAATTACTGTGCAGGTCTGTGCCTTGAAAGCAAGGGCAAAATTGTTTGTGTTTATCTAAATGAGGGAAGCTTTTGTGTTTTACTTTGTTTTTGTTCATCTAGGCTAGAATGAGATTGGATAACTTTTATTAACCAAATATACTTACTCATATTTATTAATAGACAAGATTGGTTGAGAAAATTGCCCTTTTATTTTATTATTCATGAACCACACTGCTGTCAAATTGGACAATACTGATTTTTTTCCCATTTTGAGCGGCTTGAAATCCTGACATATTGGCGTAGTAAATCCATAAGAATTCAGTGATAATGGAAATCACTAGCAGAGACTGAACTTTTTCTCATTTTCCCCCAAAGATTTGAAACATATAAATCATGATAGAAATAGCGATTAGAATAAGTGCAAAAAGTTTTCTCTGAGGGGCGCCTGGGTGGCTCAGTCGGTAAGTATCTCGCTCTTGATTTCAGCTCGAATCATGATCTCAAGGTTTGCGACTTTGAGCCCTGCGTTTGGCTCTGCGCTGACAGCCTGGAGCCTGCTTGGGATTCTCTCTCTCCATCTCTCTCTCTCTCTCTCTGCCTCTCTCCTGCCTCTTTCTCAAAAATAAATAAAAATTAGAGAAAAAAATTTTTAAGTTTTCATTGAAGCATATACTAATGCATGTTAGGTTTTTACTGAAAAGTATTCTTTCAGATATTCAATAAAATTGATACTGTTAAATTGTATTATTAACATTAATCTTTTTTACTTTAAAAATGACTTCAATGAAAATCTTGTACATTTTTTCATTTTTGGCACATTTTCAATGTTAACTAGAGGTTTTACATACGTAATCTTGTAAAAGGTTTTCATTTGTACCATTATGCTTTATGTGAATGCAAATGTATGTGAGGTATGTATTTTTTGAAGAAGGTATTAGTATCACTATTGGAGAAGTTTTTTCTTTTTCTTTTTTTTTTTTTACACAGAGGGTAATAAGCGATGTCCAGCCAGCACATGTTGCTCAGATATATATTTTGCTTAATCTGCACTGTAGTTGGAAAACATGCTAGCATGTTTTATGCCAACATAAAAATCCTGATTTTTGTCTTTCTTTATAAAGTATGAGAAGCAAACACTGCACATCCAGACCATGATGTAGATCACAATCTCAGAATACCTGAAATACGGAGTGTCAGGGGAAAAAATGTATTGTTCTTTTGAGATGACTGTGCTCTCTGTGGTCATGATTTAAAAATGTAAAGTAGGGGTGCCCAGGTGGCTCAGTCGGTTAAGCGTCCATCTTCTGCTCAGGTCATGATCTCTCAGTTCATGAGTTCAAGCCCCGTGTCAGGCTCAGGGCCTGGAGCCTGCTTCAGATTCTGTGTCTCCCTCTGTCTCTGCCCCTCCCCTGCTGTGTCTGTCTCTGTCTCTGTCTCTCTCTCTCTCAGAAATGAATAAATATTTTTAAAAAATCTTAAAAAAAAAATAACAGTGTAAAGTATTCCGGGCACCTGGGTGGCTCAGTCAGTTAGAGTCCAACTCTCCATTTCAGCTCAGGTCATGATCTCACGGTTGTGAGTTTGAGCCCTGCATCGAGCCTGCTTGCAGTTCTCTGTCTCCCTCTCTCTCTCTCTCCCTCCTCCGCTCGCACCTACTCTCTCCCTCTCTTTCAAAATGAATGAATAAACTTTAAAAAAATGTGAAGCATTCTACCTGAATGAGAGCATTTGTGAGGTAACATTTCAGACGTGGAGTCTCCCCGACTAGAATGCAAACTCCATGAGGGCAGGGATTGGGTGCTGCTGTGTCTTCCAGTCTACCAGAGTCCTTGGCAGGTATTTGTGCTCAACAAAGATTTTGTTGAATGAATGAATGAATGAGTGAATGTCCTTTTTCTCTTTCTATCACCCTCATCCTGTTGTGTCTCTTACCGTCCTCTGCTACCCCAAGTTACCATTTTGTTATTTAACGCCAGAAAACTCTCCAATGGGAATATTCCATGCTCTTCACTTTTTTATGTTTTTTTTTTAAGCATCTTCACTTTCATACCTTTAGTGCTAATAGCAAAAGAACCAAAAGTCCACACACTAAGATGTGGTTCAGCCAGAAATATTTAAAATTTAAAAGTAAGTATATTAAGCTCAGGGTAGCTGTAATAACAAATACAGGCTATAGGATGATATCAAAAATCTCAATTGTATAGAAGGAATAATTTTGGAGAAGGAGTCTAGTATTAAGCCTTGCTTTCCAAACTTGAATGTTTATATGAATCACGTTGGGGATCTTGTTAAAATACAAATTCTTACTGGGTTAGTTGGAGTGGATCCTGAGAATCTGCATCGGTAATAAGCTTCCAGGTGATGCTGATGCTGCTGGTCCACAGACCACACTTTAAGTAAGAAGATACTAAGCAACTGCTTATTCTTTTGTAAACAGTCATGGTTTGAAGCTATACATGATAAAATTGATGGGCATTTATCAACTTGCTGGAAGAACTTAGTTTCCTGAAAATATCCAAATGGGACACATACTTGGAGGAAGGACTTCATAGTGGTACCCTGGATGGGACCTCAGATATAGTCTGTTGCCTCATTTTACACAATGGCATTCTGAAGCCCAAGGATATTCAGTGACTTACATAAATCACACAACCCCTTTGATGTTGCACCCAACTGGAACCCAGGTTTTTTGTTCTCAGATCCACGCTCCTTAAAAAAGATCCTGTTCCCTCGTAGCTATTGAAATTATAGTAGCGTTCCTTATATAAAACATTAAAAAAATTACTGAACTTTAAAATATACTTAATTTCACTTAATATTAAAGGGCTTCATTAAGGTCAGTCACAATGAAAGGAAATAGTGCATCTGTTTCGGAGTGATTTCTCCTGGGGCAAATTTATTAAATTGACAATTATTAAATTTTGAAAACAGTACTGAAACCATTCAGAATGTCTTTTATTGAGCGTTACTATCAGATGATGAACAACTTAGGTGAACTAATGTGTTTCTTCCCCAAGAGAAAGTTTAATTTTATGACTAAAAATAAAAAAAAATTAGAAAAAGAAAGCAACAGAAATACCAAAACTCAATATTACTAAAATGAAGGATATATCTTTAGCTAAAGTGATTTTTTTTTAATTTTCAAAAATCTACACATATCCCCCTCAACACCCATGTCAAAGATTTCTAATCTGTTTTATTCTGTAGTCTTTCACATCTAATCAGAAACCATCTTCCTTTTACTGTGTGTGTGTGTGTGTGTGTGTGTGTGTGTGTGTGTGTAAGTCCGAGTATTACAAATTCTTAAAAGGAAGTAGAAGAGAATGATTTTTCCCCAGTGTGGTATAAAATAGATGAAAAGGGAAATTATCTAATCTGCATAAATTAGACACTTAATATTCATTGGAGGTTTTATCATACTACTTAACATTCACTGGAAGTTTTATCACACTTGAAACATTTAGTTGGTCTAAAGATTTAATTACATTATGTCACCAAATCAGAGGTCACATGTATCGGTAGGGATTTACTGGAACTTCTTGGGGTTTCATGGGAAGAAGAAAATATTTTCATATGGAAGTCGAAGGACTCATCACCAGCCCTTCTCCCCCATGCTACGCTCAGCCTTTTATTTCCCTGACATGTATTAGCATTATGAGAGCAACAAATGGAAGCTTCTTCTGACACAGGTTGGAAGAGCATGTTAGTATGAGAGCATAAAGGGAAAATCAGGCAACATAATTGCTGGGCTAATTAGGCTCAGACCATCGAAGATCCTCTAACATCCATATTGTTGTTGTTCTTAGTATCACCTGAATATTGTCTCCCAGATTACAAAGCACTTCCTCATATGTTAGTTTCATATCACAAACTATGAATTGCTAGCAATATAAATCATAATAACATTAAAGAATATCATTTTACTTTTACATGAATTCTTGATTTTCAGTGATGCCATCTTGTTTCCATAGTGATTATGAGGAACTAATTGCGATAGATTCTCAACCAGCATTTCCTTTTGAGAGTTGACAACAGGTGCTGGCATTTTAACAAAGTAAATTAAATAATCCATGGCATGCTCAAAAAATTGATATGGTTACTAGGAATTTTTAAAAAATCGTAACGATGCTTTGGTGATGCCTAGAATTTTCTCATACCTGTAAGTTTTCAAAAGGGCCAAACAGACCTCTTTTCTAGTTCTTTGCGGGGCACTCATACCAGTAACTTCTGACTGTTAGGTATTTATACCTGTGAGCTAATAGCAGTCTTTATTTATTTTTTTATTTTTTTTTATTTTTATTTTTTTTTATTTTTTTTTTCAACGTTTATTTATTTTTGGGACAGAGAGAGACAGAGCATGAACGGGGGAGGGGCAGAGAGAGAGGGAGACACAGAATCGGAAACAGGCTCCAGGCTCTGAGCCATCAGCCCAGAGCCCGACGCGGGGCTCGAACTCACGGACCGCGAGATCGTGACCTGGCTGAAGTCGGTCGCTTAACCGACTGCGCCACCCAGGCGCCCCCTAATAGCAGTCTTTAAAAGAGCCTAAAGATTCTGACAGACTTGAAAATAACAATTCATTGAGACATTTTCTTTACAGTCCTCATTTTGTTGTCACTGGGTTAATTTGCTTGCTTTGGTCCAAAGTATGAACCAAAATTGGTCCGGGGAAAATAGGCATCTTCTTCACTGGGAAAGAGGCCGGAGCTACCGAAGAGAGTGATGAATGCCCCGGTGCAAAGAGGGGAACCTCAAGGTGTGTCAAGAAATGGAAAGGTCGCCCCCAAACCAGATTTGTGTGGGCCGCTCTTTCCCTTGTGCCTGAATAAAACCCGTAATTCCTGTTAAAGTGTCTTACTACAGTTCAACGGTAGTAACTTTTTTTGTGGGTAGAATCCTGAACTTGTAAAGTTATTATGCTCCTTGTCGAATGTACTTTCAAATGAAATCGTTGCTGTAATATGATATGCCAGTGAATCCTAGTCTGTCTTGAGAAGTGACTCAGAGTTCTTGAAAGATCACTAATTTTCAACTTCTTCAGCCTTCTTAAAATCAGTTGAAAACTGATTGTGCTGCTGATACATATTATTTGAAGATACTTATTTTTTTAGACCACACACTTTCTCCTGTTCTGTGTCAATTGGTTGCCCACATTTAAAAATTTGGAGATCTCCCAGGGCGCCTGGGTGGCTCAATTGATTAAGCGTCTTGATTTTGGCTCAAGTCATGATCTCGTGGGTTTGTGGGTTCGGGCCCCCACATCGGGCTCTGCACTGGCAATGCAGAGCCTGCTCGGGATTCTCTCTCTCTCCCTCTCTATCTGCTCCTCCCCCACTCTCACATATGCACGCGTGCTCTCTCTCTCTCTCTCAAAATAAAATAAATAAACTTTAAAAAATTGGGAGATCTCCCATAAGCATCACCTGTCTTCTTGAAAAACTAGAGATCTAGCAATATTGGATTCACGTTCTGCTGGAGCTGAGTATAGCTGTCTCTGGAAGGGAACTTCTCTCTCCAATTTCCCAAGTCCTGGCAAACCTACTTCTTTTAGAGAGCACAGTTGTTGTCACGTATTGGTATTCATTGTAGAAATGGCTTTCCTAAAATTCGACCAATGCCATGACTGGTTGATTGCTTATTTGTAAAGAGCTGAGTGAACCATTTTCACTTGTCACTTGCTCTGTTATATATACTGAGTATGTGAACCATGGAGAAGTTACACTTTTAAATGGGTCAGTTTAACACTGTACAATTGTAAAGCCTACATCGAAACAAAAGGTAATTTAGAACATATTTCCCCATTTAAAGTTTCATGTCTTCTAGGTAGGAGAGTAGAAAGAAAAGAAGAAATAGACATAGCTCTTATATCTCCTAGTGGTTCTAATTTTGGAAATATTTCCTGTTGAAGTGAAGAGTCATTTGAGAATCTACTCTCTGTCAGAAGTACACAGTTCCTCTCTTCTAATTCATGCTATGGATATAAGTAGGATATGTTCCCTGGTCCTCCATCCATTGCATCATCTGGTGGGTAAAAAATAAAAATATAGCAATAATTACAATCGCATGTGATTAGGGCTATAGTACAGGCAGGTCCACAGGCAGGAGGAAGTGGACAGAAGGCATTCTGCTTGAGATGATCTCTGAAGATTCCATGGAAGTGGTCATTGAACTGATGCTTAGAAAATAAATATGGTTTCATCTGGCAGTGGAAATAGGGAAAGGCATTCCAGCGAGGGCAAATGTAACAGCAAAGACCCAGACGTGTGAAAGTTGATTTTATAAAGTTTCTGACTGTCAGAAATGGGGGATAGTGAAGAAGGACGTGCAAGATAGATGAAAAGCCTTGGAAGAGGCTTTTTATTCCTTCTCCCAGAGCAGGGCCTTTTATGATAGACAACAGGAAGTAGTAATGGTTTGAAGGGAGGGTCTGTGTGATTAGAAAGGCAACTCTGAAGGCAGTGTGGAGTTGTGATTAGCCGTGGGAAGAAAACCTGGGAACCTGGAAGTCAAGAAACTCCTTAGGAAGCTTTCAGGGATTGGCCAAGGAGAGGGGCTGTGAGCAAGAAGTGAAGCAACTGGTAATAATTGAAATAACTGAAAGCTGCCTTTGAAGAAATGTTTCCAGTTGGATGTGGGTACTCAGAGGGGAAGATGAATTGGAGGTATGTGGCTTGAGAAAGAGTAAAGAATTCGGACCAAAACCAAAATCATGGGGGCACCCGGGTGGCTCATTCGGTTGAGCATCCAACTTTGGCTCAGGTCACGATCTCATGGTTTATGAGTTCGAGCCCTGCATCGGGCTCTCTTGCTGTCAGTGTGGACTCTGCCTGGGATCCTCTGTCCCCCTCTCTATCTGTCTCTCTCTCTCTCTCTCTCTCTCTCTCAAAAATGAATCAACATTTTTTTTAAAAAATGATAGTGACCAGGAAGGGAAGTCTTTTCTGCAGCATGCATAACAGTTCCTGACAAATGTAGAAACTCAACGTCTCTTGCCCACAAATATTAATTGGGTATTTAAACCAAAAATTATTTGGTGTCCAATGTTGTTGTTGTTGGTATTAGAAGGAATATTTTGAAAATGTGAGTGACCTAATGCTGTCACGCACATTAGGAATAACGGTAAAATGAAAACAACAACCTTGATTTCATGCAAGAAAAACACACATTTACTTAGGCTTGCTTTTTCTGAGTTATTCTAAAGAATCACGAACCAGTATTTGTTTTAAAAGTCCAAGCTGCTGCCATCCTGGTGAACACGTTAAGTATACAGTTAGCCTGTACAGAATACAGTTTAAGTCTGCAGCTGCTCGGGAGGATAACAGCCTATTTCTTTTAAGTGCTGCTCGAGGGCCTCCCAAATTGTATATATCACGTATGTTGTATTTTAAGTCCTGCTATCCCAATTGTACCATCCAAATTCGGTTAAAATCTATGTAGCCATTTCACATAACATAGAAACTTAATTTTATTTACATAGGTTCTTTTTCTTTTATCACCTTGCTACCCTTGGTCTCCCTGGTTCATGATTTCAGCTTTTGTGGAATTCCACCTTTATATGGATAAATATCCTGTGTCTAATCTCACTAGATATCCCATTGCTGAAATAGAAACATACCTTGGGCTCATTTAGCCCTTTGACCCTGCACTACACTTCCCATTATGTAAGTCTCTAATGCAATGTATTGAGTACAGTATTATGCATACCCACTTTGCACTGGCTACTCCTACAGAGGCATATATCTTATATTCAAAATGCGACAGCATTTTTAGGGTGTTAAAAACATACCAATCCAGTGGTCTTTTCACTGGAGGATGAGTAAAAAATCAGATTGTACTTTTGAAGAATATGTGTGGATATGAAGTATGATGAGTAGCTGCTCTACTTTATCAAATTCAGAATTAAAACAGGATTTAAGTGATTAAAAATAGAGGCATTCTCAGTTTATGGACTTTCTTATTATCTTAAAAAAAGTGATAGTGAGGTTTCCAGCTGAGAGGAATGGTTGCAAAAAACATTTTGTTCCAGTTAGTTAATTTTTCCCTACATGTGCTATATTCATCGTATCCATTTTAAAAGCAAATGAGCCATCTCTATCTCCTCTCGCATTTGTGGCAAACTCTTGCTGTGCCAATTTCAAATTACATGTATCTTAGGGAGAATAAAATGTTCTAATCTTGATTATAATTTTAAATTAAAAGAATGAAAATAGTTCAATATGAGGATATTGATAGGTTGCACTAGTCAGACTGCCTTTGTTCCTTTCAAAAAAAAAAAAAAAACAGAAAAAATGCCTATACCCAGGATAAAATGTGTAATAGAATGCATTATACTATGAATGCTACTAGATTTCAACTCAATCAAGTAATCAGTTCATCAAAGCTAAAATTTGTTGATAAATATGCTGTATACTTAAGAGTTCAGCCATTTTGCAGATAATTGCAGCACAGTTTCAATGAAATTATTTTCATTATAAAAACAGATATTTCCCAAATGAAGATGCAGGAATGGATAATAAGCACATGAGAAGATACTTGGCCCCATTAGTCATCAAAGAAATGTAAATTAAAACCACAGTGCGATACGAGTATACACCCATTAGAATGGCTAAAATCTAAAAGATTGATCATACCAAGTGTCATAAAGATATGTAGCGAGTGGAATCCTTAAACATCACTGCTGGGAATGAGAGGAAATTCACAGATTTTCACTTATAATGTCCCTAAACTGGAAACAAACCTAATGCCCGTCAATAGGTGAATGAACGAACACATAGTGATGCAACCATACAATGGAAAACAGCTCAGCAGTAAAAAGGAGCAAACTACTGATACGCATCAGAATGTGGAAGAATTTCAAGCCATTATGCTGAGTAAAGAAGCCAGACGTGAAGGAGTGCATAGGCATTAACATGAAAACTAAGCAGTGGTGATAGAAATTACCTGTCATTGCCTGGTCATGGGGGAATCTGCTGAGGGAATGGGAATATTCTGTACTTTGTATGATAGAAGAAGTGTCATCGACCCCAACAACTGAGCATAGAGAAGATCTTCAATTTCAAATTGCTTTAAGATGATTTAAGTATTCAGGCTACAGAGGTAGAAAAGAAAGGCACAGTGGGAAGGTTGTACATTTAGGAGTAGAAGCCGGCTGTGAAAACGGAAGCAGGATTGAGTGATGAGGCATTCATTCATTCAATCAAGAGCCAAATAGTTATTAATGTGCGAATGACGAGCCAGACCGTTCGAGGCACTGGGGATATAGGTGAGGTCTCTGGCCTCATCTAATTTATACTTGAGCGGTCTGAGACATACCATAGATATGCGACAAAAAGAATGATCACAGATTAGTGCTCTAAAGGAAATAAGACCACCACAGACAGGAAGACTGTCACAGATCCATTTCTGGAGAATCCCTGGAGAAGAGTGTACCTGGTAGGGGCAAAGTCCCCAAGGTGCGAAGCAGCTTATTTTGCCCGATGAGCAAGGAGAAGGAGCGCAGTGTGCCTAAAAGGTGGGCCAACTTGTGTGATGAATGTGAAGAGCCAGGCAGAGAGATGTTTCTGTTGAGCCTTGCAGGCCACAGTAAGGCGTGGGCACCGAAGCGAAATGGGAAGCCATCGTGGAGTTTTCAGTTAGAGTTGCATTACTTATTTGTGTTTCTAAAAAATGGCTTTTCTTTCATATTCATGTGTGGATTGAAGTAGGAGGAGAGCAAGAAGTAAGGAATAAGCTCGTAAAGGCTATTGTAATAAAAAGAAAGTAGAAAGATCGGTTAGGAGCTTATTGTAATACTCCAGAGAGGAATTGAGAGTAGCCTGAATTAGGGGGTCAGCGGGGTGGCAATAGAGATAATGAGAAGAGGACAATTTCAAAATGTATTTTAGGGGTAGACCCGCCAGGACTCGCTAAGAAACTGGATGTGGAAGAACGAGTGAATTGGAGAAACCAAGGTGATTCATCGTTCTTATTGCTGGAGCTCTGTGCCAGTTACAGAGACGGAGAAGTCTAGGTGTACGAGGCAGGTTGTCATGTGAGAAAGCGTGAGAAATAGATGCGTATCTAATCAGAGAGAGGTTCAGCGGGGAAGAGGTGGTAGTCCCAAACCTGGTAAGAGGAAGGGAGAGACTAGTTACAAAGCTGTGGGAAGTGCGTATGAACAGTGGGATAGTGTTGGACCCTAGGGCTTGTACTGATAGGGAGTCTTTACTATCTCTACAGTACAAAGGACAAGGGGAACAAGCAGTTAGGATGGCTTTATGGAGAAGCCTCCAGACAGGAGGTGGGATCCTCAGTAGAGGAATCCAGCAAACCAACAGAAACCTGGCAGGAGGGCCTTTGTTCTTCTTGTGGCTGGAAAACACTCTCACTAGCCAGACCCAACCTGGACCTGAGGGGGTGGGAGGGGATAGGTGGTGGTGAGTTGTAGGGAGTAGGGGTGTGGCGTTGGCGGTCACCCAGGACTCAGAGGGAGGAGAGTGAACCTGGAAAGGCACAGCAAGATACTTAGCATAACGCCCATATACTGAATTCCATACAATTTAAAAGTATATTAAACTTCCTCACAATTAATTTGATTTCCCACATCTAAATTACAGCCAACATATTTTGTGGCAACATAGAAATTTCTGTCCCTAAGAAGGCTTAGAAGACTTTTCTAGTTATGTATGAGCCATGTATTATTGTTTTAATACCGATTAGAGGGAGCTATTCCCTTACCATTTTTAGAAGGAACAAAGCGTATTAGGAATTATGGGATGCTCAAAACCTGAGGACAACTTTAGCATTACAGAGGATCTTGAGAGTACTAGACAGATGGAAGTGAAGAATGCATCCGTTTTTTACCAGTAAGACCTTGCATAGGTGTTTGTGACATTTGGAGCTAGGATAAGAAAATCAGGTTTTATTCCATATGCTCAGAGTCTTTATTATGTTTGTCAGTATAAGTTAATCTTTTTAGGTATCACATGTAATTCCATTTCTGCATTTTGCTGGATTGTCTACAAAGACAGCATCTTTATGTTTTCTCATACAAGTTATGCCAGGGTCACATTGACTACTATAAATGGTTTTGAAAGTTTATTTAGTCAGAAGGTATGATTGTCAAAGCACTGACATCAATTTTTAATGAAACCCTCATTTAAACCAGACAATTAATGCTTTCCCAATATTTGTTGCTCTGTGATATTTTATTAAGTCTGTGTGGTCATGCACTGGTTGATCACCAACAGGTAATAAGGCCTTTGGAAATAAATAGGATTTAAATTTGATATGTGTGTATGCATATGCACATACAAATTATTCAGTGAGGCAACGGTTTTGGATTTATTCAGAACTTAAGAACATTTATTGGTTCCACAAATATTTACTGAGTGCCTCCTATATGCCAAGCACTCTTCTAGGCACTTGGGCTACATCAGTTAACAAAATAGACCCAGATTTCTATTTCTGTAGATACGATATTCTGGTGAGGGAACACACACAGTAAGCAATACATATAATAAAAAATAAACTACGTAGTAGATTAGAAGGGGATACGCTGTACTGGAAAAACTAGAGCTTGTACAAAATAAAGCAACATTTAACCAAACCAAAGAGGGTTCATCTACCCAATGAGCAGCAAGCCAATAAAAACTAATACTGAGCTTTTGCTGTCAGGAAAGAAAGCTATTTCCTGGTGTGGCACTACCCAGGAGAAAGAGGAGCTAATGTTCAAAAGTCCCAAACTCCCCAATGGCTTGCAAGTAAGGGCTTTAAAGGCAAAATTTGAGGCAGGTGTCTCCTGAGAAGGTGGGCACCACTGTTTGGAGGCCCATGAGGTCATGTTAGCAGTTGCTCTGGTGTTGCTTTGTCTGGTCCCCTGAAGGTCTTTTCCATCTCAAGACTGAGAATCTGAAAAATATCTTTACTTGTAAGCTAGTGGGGTTGCGTTTTGACAGGTTGTTTGGCCTGTCCAGCCGTGCCTGGGTTGATAAGACCTCTAGTGTTCATTCTTTCATCTGGACTGACAAGATGGATGCCTGGATGCTGCTTCAGTATTTGTCAGGGTCATGAAACAACCTTAGCCCTACTCTAATCTGATCTCCTGATGTCCTTACATTCAGAATTGAAGCTTTTTAGGCATCAGTTCTTAAATAGTCAATCCAAAATCTTTATCAGAAATCCCTGACACATTCATGCTTATATTAACATGTATGTTAACATTTTGAATCCCTAAATGAACTTACAATAATAGATCAGTCTTTCAATTTTCATTCATAAACTTGCTATAATTAACTATGTTTATGATGTTGGGGAGGAAGAATTTCCTCTGTCCTTCAAGATCCTTCTAGCTGGAGTAAGAATCAAATCGACATGAGTCAGATTCACAGGAGAAAATCAAATTTAGTTTCATGCTTATAGGGAATCCACACAGACAGGAAATTCCAAAAAACAGTCAGGCAACATGAGGCTTATATGACCTCCTGAGCTAAGGGGAGGGGTAGCGGTCTGAAGATAGAAAGAGGAGGAAGACCATTACTGGGAAGGTGGGAGGTGTTTAGAAAACGAAGGTTGCCCTTCACCTGTTGGGATGAGCACTGGGTGTTGTATGGAAACCAATTTGACAATAAATTTCATATTAAAAAAAAAAAACAAAGGTTGCCCTCATATGGAAATAAATTTCTTAGGCAAAGAGGAGTCTCTGTTAATAGCTCTCTTCTGGTACAGGCAGGCAGTTGAGGGGGAGATAAAGAGCTTTTCCTGAATCTGCTGAGTTTGCATTGCTTTTACCTTAAAATAATGTTCATGCCAAAGTGGCCCAACCTGGGGCGGCCTGCCTTTGGCTCCTACAAAGAAAACAAAACGGACAATAATTTAGATAATTTCATTTTGTAATCAATCAATCAATTCAGGATCTGTTTATTGTAGCTTTTTACTGGTATATCATTTGTCTTTTTAGGCATGTGCTGAGAGCAGTGAATCTGGAACATAAAGGTGTTGGGCTTTGTTTTGAAAGAGATTCTATTCACATGAGTTTTAATCTAATTGGTGTCTCTTTCTAGTATTGAATGCAAAGACGAAATTATCTTGGGTGTGTTTGTGCATGTTGGTTTTGAAGAAACTATATTCCCATGAGGTTTAATCCACCTTAAAGTTTCCTTTTTATTAAAGCTTATGGAAAATTGCTGAAGTTTCATAAAGCCAAGTCACTAAGCAAAATTCCCCAAAATGACAACAGTTAGAAAGTGAACCGAGGGCAATCATCCCTTTAGGCAATGGGCAAAGCGCCCAGTTAGGAACCCTGAACTCACTCAACTAAGAAATCTATATATGATACTAGTTAGACTTGTCTTCCTTTTAACCAGCTTTATTCTATTTAGACTCCCTCTTTTTATTTCAAGGTACACTGGAAAATAGAAGAAAAGGATAATCTCGTTTTTGGTAATTGGTAACTTTGGAAAAAGTGAATTTCTTTGGTATCTTTCTGGCAATAGTCCTAGGTGAAACAAACTTCTTTTTCAACAACTTGAAACAACTTATTTCCTCCAGATTAATAGAGTTTGCATTTGACATCAGATAAGTGGTTCTTCTAATTTGTCTAGGCTTTCAGCAAACTACTGAAAAATATTCCCTGTCATTTATTTTCCATCTTTCTTCATGAGTTGTTTTGTGTGTGTGTGTGTTTTAATCTCAAGGTGTTTTTGGAGATTGGGGGTTGGCTTTCTAGCTCCTATAAGAATCTAAAAGAAAACATACCATTAAGCATTTGAGCTTCTAAGCTCAAAGTCAGTATTTAGGACCAAAATATTGTTACACAAGGTTTTCTGATCTTAAAAAAACCTATAGTGACTTGGAGAGAGTGATCGTATCTGTCAGCCATTGAATTAACATTTATAAGTCTAATACTCCTGATGAATTTACCTCTGTTCTGGTATTTTTCTATCAGGTATATAACTCATGAGGCTAAAGCAGTATCCAATCAGCATAAACATTTTATTACTGCCATATGTTTGGTGACTTTCTGTTTCTTTAAAGGAAATAAAGTTGTTCTTTAATGTTTTGGTGAATTTATATGTTTCTTTGGGAAAGTTACCACTAGGATTTACCATGATTTACAGCAGTATACTTAGTGCTATTCAGAAAACATTTCATCCCTTTCCGTTTTTTTTTTCTTTTTTTGAAGGTTTATTTCCTTCCAATGTGTCTTTAATTCTCCTTACTTAAAGCCTGGGCCTCGAACATCCATGGTTCTTATTATAAACTCTAAAATATGTGCTTAATGCCATTATGCTTTCTAAAAATTGTCTTGAATCCTTATAGTTTAATCACACATCTTGCCTGTAACTAAATTTACCAATATATGTAAATTGTCAGAACTCTGGGAAAACAAAATGACTAAAAATATTATGTAATGATACAGCTTTTTAGCAATGGCTCCATCGCTTGTTTTGTAAAATTATTTTATGTAGCTTTTTAAGTTCTATTTGCCCATTATGTGTATCTAATAAAATCAAACCAGAATTTAAAGAGTGAATATGTTTAAAGCCAACAACCTTGGTGCCATCCTTCATTTTTCCTTTTCTCTCACGTCTGACATCTAATCCATCGAGTCCTATTGGTTATATCTCAGAATTGTCCCTGTACCTGTCCATAGTCTTATGTCATCCTCTTATTTGAAGCTTCCTCCCTGTTCTCTCATTAATTCATTCTCCACACAGCAGTGAAAGCCACTTCTTTTTATAAATAATTTTTAATGCTTTTATTTTATTTCAGGGAGAGAGACAGAGACAGAGCACAAGCAGGGGAGGAGCAGAGAGAGAGGGAGACACAGAATCAGAAGCAGGCTCCAGGCTCTGAGCCATCAGAACAGAGCCAGACGCAGGGTGCACACTCACAAACTGGGAGATCATGACCTGAGCCGAAGTCAGATGCTTAACCTACTGAGCCACCCAGGACCCCACCATTATTTTTTTAATGTTTATTTATTTTCGAGAGAGAAAGAGCAGGGAACAGGCAAAGAGAGAAGGAGACAGAGGATCCAAAGCAGGCTCCATGCTGCCAGCAGAGACCAACACAGGGCTGGAACCCATGAACCATGAGATTATGACCTGAGCCGAAGTTGGATGCTTAACTGACTGAGCCACTGAGGTTCCCCTTGAAAGCCACTTCTTAAAGGTAAATCAGATTGAACCACTTTCATAGTTAGAAGTGCTCAATGACCTCCTGAAATCAAATGCCAGCTCTGTAACCTGGCCAGGTAGTCCCTACATCAGCTGGCTCCTGCCTCCTTCTCTGATCTCATCTCCTGTCATGTCCCTTTCTGGTCGCATACCAAGCTCACCTTTCCACTTTAGGCCGATGGCTCTAAGTTGCCCCAAACTCTTTCTTTGCTTCATGGTTTCTCCCTTCTCATCCCTCAGATCTAAGCTCAGATATCACCTTTCCAAAGAAGCCCCTGACCGTCCGGTGTAAAGTAGCCCCAAGTCATTCTCTCTCATATCCCCCAGTGCTGTTTATTTCTTTGCAGTTAGCGCCATCTGAAATTACTTGTTAGTTTATTTGGTTGCTTCTTTGCTGTCTAAATCCCCATCTTCCCAACCCCTTTAGATGTTTAAAGAGAGGAAGACCCTAATCTTGCTCATTGTAATACCCAAGATCCTAGGTTAGAATCTGGCATATAGTTCATGCTTCCTAAAGATGTGCCAAATGTATTGTATATTAATGTGTCAAAATTCAGGGCATGTATCATGCAATTATTTTTTGAAGCACTGGTTCTCATACATTTTCTTCTGGTATAACTGCTCAGTTTACCTCGCTCTACATGATCTGTCTCCCCTAAAACTGACTCAGTATTCTCAGGCTTCTCTGCTTGTTAGAAATACTTTTTCTACCAGTAGAATTTAATTTTGGTAAAATGTTCAACAGGTCTTGAGTTACATAAATCATGCTGGAACTGCCTTTCACATAAGGAGACCAGTAATCTGACTGACCATGTACAATGGTAATCAAGAGTTTCTGAAAGCATTAAATCACTTCCTTCTACCTTCACCTCACTTATGCCTGAAATCTTAGGTTTAAAGTTTTATTTCTTTAGTTGACATTTGACCCATGTTAAGATAGAAATGCTCCTGGAAAGATTAATACTAAACTCATTCATCTGTTTAAGTATATGTTATGAGACTCTAAAAGGACATTTTGAGAACAAAAAAAGGCAAACAGTAAAATACCAGGAAGCTGTGATACAGTCAGAAAGAAGCCCCTACAGGGTGAGAGCCATTCAAAAATCTTGATCTGCTTGTAAGGTAGGTGGGTAGGGGTTTAGTGGGGTGTTATGTCCTTTTCCTGGCTCTGCCATTAACTGCAAAGTTGGGCACACTATTCATTCTTGATGTGAATAATTAAGAGACTGAACTGAGTGACCTCAAAACAATGCCGGGTTGGTGACTCTATACCCAATACTTTTACCCATACTTAACCCTCTCCTCTTCTCATAGGTAATGGAAAATAGGAGAGAGCTGATTTCATTAAAAGCCAATATGGTTTCTATACATACAAATACAATAGCACAGGACAAAACGGTACCTCGAATTCAATTTTTAGTATATGTATTTCATTCCACACATATTTACAGTGTTTCATTCCACATATATTCACAGACATGAACGCATGTGCCTATGCGCTCTCACGTGCTCATTGCCTCCTTCACTGAGAAATTACACCATTATCCATTCAGAGGCACTGACTCAAAGAGTGAAACAGAAGATACTTCTCTTTTACACAGTATCCAATAAGCCATTCCATTTTCTGATTTTCTTCATTACATTGCATTTTATGTATCAATATTAGGTTGAGCCAGAATGCACAAAGCCATAGCAGGCTGAGAAGGTTAGCAGAAGATCATCTATTTCTTTTTTTCAACTCAGCCTCTTTTCAGAGAATTCGTTCTTGGTGAGTCTCTTTCTGATTTAATCTCCTTCCTTGCACCAACTCCCCTGATTAATTCGTTAACATGGGGTCAATTGTAGGGATCCTGGCAACACAATAACAATTAACAATTGCTAGTGCACTAACAAAAGACTTAGTATTTTGTTAATATTTTAAAAATCTCCATCAGGGTCACAATGATACTTACTACATTATTACACTTAATATACTTATTGCTTATTGTATTTATTACAATAGTCATGGCCAAAAGAATGATCCACAGATTCCAACTCTCAGGACGCACTCAATAAATATTTGGTGAGTGAATGAATAAATGCAATGTTGGAATTAAAATACACCCTCGACGTTTCAACAAAACACTTCATTAAAAAGCATGGCGAGGGAACATGGGGTCAGAGGCTGTGCCCTGGAATGGTTAGATATTTTCCCATAGCATGAGATCCTGTCCTCCTTAAAATGCATATAATGTGAAGCTTTTGCTCCTGGAGGACCCGCTGTGTCCTATTGAGATTCTCTTCACCAATCTGTGGATTAGCTAGCAGGAGGGGAGGAGAGGGCTGATGTTTGTCTGTGCCTATGTATATAAATGACTGAAGAAAAGAAATAATAGGGATTAGCATTCTGCTTTTACAAACGTAATTATAAGTTTAACACCGGGACTTTATTTTTAATGTGTTCATCTGTGCATTGTGAATGATATCTTCAGGTCATATCATTTTTGAACAGCATTTTTGAATGCTTTTTTGTATTCATGTTCCATCTTTTGTGGAATTGGAGTAAATTCATCCAATTTACAAGTGAAATTCAGAACTTCACATGAAGATGAAACAAGGCATTATTTTTGAAAGGTGAGGATAAATAAATCATCAAAACTTTAATATTAAGTGTTCAAAAATTAATCTAAAAACATACTTAACTCAGTCTGTTATTTCTCTGTGCAGTTGCTTTAAATGTTTTAAACTTCTGGTATAAAAACTAACCTAGGCTCATCTGACCATTTAGTAGTTTTCAGGTTCTTAGAGCAAACTTAGAAGCCTACAGTTAGAGACAGGTGGAATGATCCATGGCAACCTACCAGGTGCTATGCTAAAATTAAAACAAGTCATAGACAAAATAGCCCGAATTCTGTCAAATGTACCAAATTTAGTAGCATATAGGCACAAAAAAAACATTCTCACTCTCAGTCTGTGGGAACTTCCACTAAGTCTCCTTACAAGATGGGTTCATTTTGAGAAATATTAGCCAGACTTCTAGTCAGATTAAAGGACAGCACATCTTCCATGAAATAGAATAGAGGGCAGACCAGGGGTGCCTGGGTGGCTCAGTCACTTAAGCATCCGACTCTTGGTTTCAGCTCAGGTCATGAACTCATGGTTTCCAAGTTTGAGCCCCACGTCAGGCCCCATGCTGACAGTGTAGAGCCTGTTTGGATTCTCTCTCCCTCTCTCTCTGGCCCTCCCCTGCTTGTACTCTCTCTCCTCAAAATAAATTTAAAAAATTAATAAATAAATAAATATTTTTAAATAATAAATAAATAATAATAATAATAAAAAGAATAGAGAACAGACCAGAGAAAGTTTAGACCTAGATCTAATGCACTTGTCTGAAGGTATTGGGCTCCTGGCTTTGCTGAGTGCATATGCTTCATTCACGGTAAGGCCCATAACATCTATCTGGCCAAATGAACATCTAGAACTCATCTCATCAATGAATAATTACTTTGAGCATGCCTTTTTTGAATTCATAAAACCTCTAGTGTAGATGTTGGTAATGATACATAAAATTCTTACATAACCATTTTTGAATTGTGGATTTTTAATTTGGGAACTTAAAATGCTGATCACCTTAGGTATGAATTAAAGTGAATTTACAGATGCATAATTCCTAGTGAAGTATTTTAAGGTATGTCACCATACCCATAATGTAATAGTTTTCTAAATAGATTTATTAAATACCATAACATATAGCTTTTAGATTTGCACTGTAATGTTACATGCGCACCAAGAAGATATTGATTGAAATATATAACATTTTATAGATTTCCTACACATGTTATTTCATATATATTTCTACTTCTATCTATCAGTGGAGGAGGAGTAATCACAGAAAATGAGGTCATTTGAGCCAATGCCCCTTGGTCATTTAAATGATATTAACTTCCGGGGCGCCTGAGTGGCTCAGTCAGTTAAGCATCCGACTTCAGCTCAGGTCACGATCTCATGGTTCGTGGATTCAAGCCCCGCGTCAGGCTCTGGGCTGACGGCTGGGAGCCTGGAGCTTGTTTCCGATTCTGTGCCTCCCTCTCTCTCTGCCCCTCCCCCGTTCATGCTCTGTCTCTCTCTGTCCCAAAAATAAAAAAATAAAAAAATAAAAAAACACGTTGAAAAAAAAAATAAAAAAGGGGAGAGTCAAAGTGACCTTTTCCAGTGTGGTTTGGGTCCTTGGTATTATGCTGCATTAGCAGAGCTGTTCTGAAAGACCCAGAAAATAGACCACCCTAGTTAAATCCAGTTCTGAATATATTAACTGCTCCAGGAGCCACCAACAGGCCGATAGGATCATTCTGAGTGTTTCTCATTCCCTCGGGTCCCTCCGTCCTTCGGTTTGATACATCGATGCAAGAGGAAGAGGAGTGGCTTCACATTCAATAACAAGGATGGCCTATGATAATTTGCATCATCTCCAAAGAGAATTCAAAGGGACTGACTTGATCTCAGAGCCCGAGGGCAGTAGTTCTCAAAGTGTGGTTCCTAGACCAGAAGCATCAGCACCACCTGGGAACCTGTTAGAGATGCACATTCTCAGGGCCCACTGCTGGCTTGCAGAATCAGAACCTCCAAACCTGAGCAAGCCTTATGCTAAAACATGAGTAGTACTGTGCTAGGGCCACAGTGCCCAACCTTGATTGCACTTGATAATCACCGGCTGAGCTTCTAAAATGTCTCATGGCTGAACCCCTGTGCTAGAGTTTCTGATTTAGTTGGTGTGTCACGGGCCAGAGCTCTGTTCTAAGTTCTCCCAGGTGATGCTGGTGAACCTCCCAAGTTTACAACGACTGCCCTAGTGTGGGAGCAAGATAATTGCAGGTATATCCAGGTACTTGGCAGAGGTTCCTCCTGGAAAGGAATCAAACTTGGAAGTCAAAAATTGTTCACTTGACAATTTTACAGTAGGGGAGAGGGGAAATGACTTGGCCTAAAACACAGCATATGGTTATAAATGTTAGTGTTGTATAGCCTCATCCAAAGCATCAGTTCATAGGGAAGCACATTAAAGCAGTATAATGTTCAAAACCAAGTTCCGTGGTAAGCATCTACTATAATAGAATGACTTATTCCACAAGGGAAGTTTCATTTCAGGGGAGCTTATCATGATATCAAATATGTTTTGAGTTAATGAAAATGCAGGAAGCACCAAGTTAATAGGGCAATTTTCAACCATAAAACCTAATTTAACTGCACTGAGCATGACAATGCTCTGCACAAAAGGAAGTCTCACAACTTGATTGATCAAATAGAGAATAACTAGGAAGCTTTGTGGCATCTCCTTTGAAAAAGCTAAGTTGACTGGGAGAGGCAGGCTTCTTTAGAATATGGTTATTTACTTCTTAATTAAACTCCGAATGATTAAAAAGAGATTTCCCTTTAGAAGGCCACAGAAATGGTTTGATAAAACTGTTGTGAGCCTCCAGACTCTCGTTTCCATTGTTGTATTGATTCCTTATAGTTGTTTTCAGAAAGATTAAATAGAGGTTCTTCGGGTTATGTTTACATAGTTCCTTTTTTTAGTTGTTGGTAGAAGTAAGGTAAAATTTGAGTGACAGCAGAAAGGGTGTTTATTTTCACAATAAAAACTGAATTGGTGTAACATCAAAACCATCCCTTTTATTATAGATAACCCTGTATCTTAGCTGCTTAATTTGGAATTATTACGTTGAAAAACTAAAAGTCAGTTACTAATGAAAGAGGGCTACATGTTTTTCTCATTTTATAGATGTTTTATACAATATAAAGCCAGCCATTTCATTGTAGTTTTCTGAATTGAATCTCCTTGAGAGCTTTACTGAAATTATATTTGATCAACAGCTCTTTTAAAACTTCTTAGAAAATTTACTTCTTAGTAGTATTTTCTTTACATATCAAAGTTTATTGGTACCGTTGTATGCTGAGAACTTTTGTTAGGTCTCCTCGATTCATTAGGACACCGTATTATGATTAGCTAAACCAGTTAGGCCATTTACTGAACAGAATGTTGGAAGCATGCTACCTGCAACGTATTGTGCTGCAAGCGGTTCAAGTTTCTCATTTTGAAATTAGATTGGGAGCATAATACCTTTAGAAAACGTGGCTAGCTAAATTTACAGTTTAAATAGTCCAAATTAAATAATATTACAAACTTACTTCCTCGGCCACACTAAGGTACATTTCCAATGCTCTATAGCCGTATGTGGCTAGTAGCTATTCTATCGAACAGAGAAGATATAGAACACTTCCGTCGTTACAGAAGTTTCTGCCGGGCAGTGCTGTATAGGCCAGTTTGTGAGGAAATCGATTTTTAAAAACATTGTTTTCTGGGATATTGTAGGATCGCTTTAAGAATTCTTAAATAGAATTAAATTAAATGTTGACTAAGGAACAGTGCCTCACATGGATGATTTCTTAAAATAATTGACCTTCTAGAAGAGGGGTCTAAGTACACAACACACACCATTTTTTATCAGAGTTGATTGCCTAGGGCTGTTTTACATCTCAGCTTCATAACTACACCATAAGGGTTTGGAAGGTCATATCCTTAATGTATCCAGTGTCCTCAAAGCACCAAGAAAGGGTGAAATGCATAAAGTGAATTTTTACCAAAAGCACCAAAGCAATTTGAAGCTACGAGAAACTCCATAAATATCAGCTTGGAACTTGAACAGGAGTTTGTGATTTTGAGCCCAATCAGCACTTCACTATAGGGTCATTCTGAACAGTAGTAGGCCATGACTTTCCTTTAGGTCAGAGACTTCATGGTAGAGTCACAGAACCAAGTGTCCTCTCCACCACTCCCTAGACTGGATGCTACCTGCACTAGCACAGAGCTCCTATTCCCCATCATACCCTCTTTATACCTGGTCCAGGACCAGCCAACGTGAATATAGACTGCCTCCCAGGATTTTCATGATTTGATTATTCAGCTTGAATTATACAACTTCCACCATCAAAGTTTACCCATCTTTAATTCCGTTTCTTTCCTTATTATAGGAGATTGATACTCCAAATACATGTACACACACACAAGATCAACACATGTATGCAAAAGCAGCAATGAAATTCCTCCCACCAACTCAGTGATCTAGTTTTGTTTCCAAATATTTGTGATGCATAAATGTCAGAACATACTCTGACCTTTAACTTAACATTTAATTCAAAAAAGATTACTTTATTTGGAAAAAATATCTTTGTGTATTAGTTTAAAACTTAGAGAAGCACACATAAACGGCTTCATTCCTGAATTCAGGTAAGGCAAATATTTCCAAGTATTTTCTAATCTCTTCATGATTGTTTAACACAAAATACTGTATCTCCTTTCCCACTAGACTGTATGTATCTAAAAGGTACAGATTATTGCAAAAGAAGGCAGGATAGGAAATATTGACACAACTTTGGTCTGAAAATCTTCCCTTAATACATCGCATGTGTTTTTGAGACAGATGTTTGGAGGACATGTTTTTTAGGGCAGAACCAGCACAAGTGTAAAGCTATGCCTGGACACCTGTTAAGCCCTTCTGTGCCATCTGCTTATAGGAATGTACACATGACCTTAAAATAGTTGCTGCTTTTGGAGGTCATTTCACCAGGGTTGAGACTACAACTCCCACAACCATAAGTCTTAAAAAGAGATTTATCTCGGAAGGCAGGGTTGTCTCCAAGCATGGGCTTCATTTCTATGAGCTAAGCTTGAAGTCCCTGACATTTAGAAATGACAGTGTGTCAGTGTGAGGTTCTTTCGAATAATCCTTCTAAGTTTTATCAGCTTTGCAAAATGT
Organism: Felis catus; assembly: GCF_018350175.1. NCBI lineage: Eukaryota > Metazoa > Chordata > Mammalia > Carnivora > Felidae > Felis > Felis catus. The sequence goes on from NC_058386.1 coordinate 25,426,995, forward strand.
TACTAAGTGCCAGTATTCCATTTATGAAATGTTTTAACTGTTGAGAGTGTGATGTCGGCCAGAAACGGTAGAGTCCTTAGCTAAGATTGTTCAAAGATAGTTCAGGAAGAGACTGTTTTATAAGTGGGGTGGTAGTGATGTTGTTGCCTGGTTTTGGAGAGAAGTAAAAGGATTCTCTAGTTACTGTTTTAAGATGTATACTCACTTTTACATCTTTTATTATTTTTTTTTACTGTTTTTGGGTCATAAAATGTTTAAATTACCTTTGGGAATTGAAATGGGTCAAGAAAATGTTTAGAAAAGTATTCATAACTAAGGAATGTAATTCAACTACTGAAAAAGGAATTTAACAACTTAATACACCTTAATATTAAACCTTTATATGATCATGAACAGTACTTGAGAATTTTATGAATAAACATCCCAAGAATGTGCATGTTCTTTTGTGTATGGATATGTATGTCTGTGTTTGATTTAATGAGGGTCATTTGCCAAATTTATGTCCCATTCCTTTGAAGATCTTGCTTAATATATGCTTCATTGGAAGAAAATAGGCATAGAAATGTCTAGTGACTAGCTTCTAATAAACTTATCAGAGAAAAGTTGTGATAAAGAAACTGAGACTTAAGAAACTAAGCTTGATGATGTCCAAGCTTGATTCTTGGATGAGAATGAAAAACAATTTTAATTTAGCTTTTAAAATGATAATAACATTAACAGAGATAAAATACATGAATGCTTCCAAAACTACCCGAGGTTATTTACCAGGTGTTTTGTTTTGCTTTGCTTTAATTTCCAGTCCCTTGGGGACTGAAACTTTGGTAAAATATCATAAAAAATGAATAACTGCAACCAGTATTTTTTTAACAAAGGCATACAAAAATATAAGCTAAGTTTTCTTTTTTATTGTTTCACTCAAATAGCAAATTAGCAAATTGCTCTAAACGTAACTAAATATTTACCCTCACTTGATGTCCTTCAGGTATTGAACAACAATAAAAACAGGTTGTAGACTGCCTCTGCTCTTTGGGCCATATTTTAAATAGATTTGCCCTATGTCGCTGTGTATTAAATTTGGTACATAGGTGTATTCTCAGGGAATTATGACATATCTACAGAAAAAAATAATGTCTGTATATGTACACCTGTATGTGTATAAATTTGTTTTGATTTTGAGGATAATTTTTTAAATAATTTAACTGTTTTCTGTATTATCTGGCTGACCAGGAAGTACAGACATAGACACATGATATAAGTTCCCATGTCTGTGTTTACGTTTGCAATCAAGTCAGCAGTCAGTATTACTCTCAATGGCAAGGTCTGATGAATAAAGGCAAGGGGAAGTTGAAGAGTCTCAGACTTTGAACAGTCACCTCTATTAAAGGGAAAGCTGGGCCTTGAATCCAGGTCTTTTCATTCGTACTGTAAGGTGCTTTTGTTTGTTTGTTTGTTTGTTTGTTTGTTTGTTTGTTTGTTTGTTTTAAGACAAATGCACATCAGAAATGAAATGATTTGGTCTACGGCCATACCACCCTGAATGCGTCCAATCTCAATTGATCTCAGAGGCTAAGCAGGGTCAGGCCTGGTTAGTACTTGGATGGGAGAAATGAAATGATTTGTATGAATCTTTCATTTGAAGTATATTTTATTACTTCAAATATTTGAGAAAATAATAAAACCAGACCGTTCGTTTCCACTGGTTTTTTCAGTCACAACTTATATAACATTTTCCCCCAAAGTACACTACTTTTATTTGTATAATTACATATTTTAAGGCAAAATTGGAAACCAATAATAGAATGTTTATGATGCATTAAATGCATTAGAGGCCTGATTTATATTCTCAAAGTTTTAAATGTCCATTCTGGGGTTTGGGGGTGAAGGAGGAATAGTTACAAACATGCAAAATGCAGAATAAGATCTTATAAGTCAATGGCCAATTTGTGTGTCATAATTAAATATATTAGGAGTTCAGAGAAGAGGATGTTCAAATTCAGGATGAACTGGCTTCATCACTGGTAGCCTCACCAAAGAGCTTGACCAAGCTTCAGGATGAATGGTGTTTCTTTCGTTTCTCTAAATAAATAAATAAATAAATAAATGCCCATTTTTGTTATTTGAATAACCCTTTTATGTTGAATGTCTAAACATTATTTGCAGGGTAAAAGATTAAATAGAAATTTGTGTATGTCTCACTAACTTAGTAAGACTCTGGCAATTAATTTTTTCCTTAACCATTATAGTAAACTGAATATTGGTTAAATAGTAAATCTTTTCTTTGTATATTTCAGTTTGGATATTCCTGCTTTTTGTGTATGGTCATTCTCCAAATGACAAAATATTACTTACTGAAGGATTTATATTATATAATATAATTATAATAATATATATTTATAATATATAATCTTATATTATTTAACATTCATGGCAATATTACACAGTGAAACATGCACTTCCATTTGTGCAACATGTCGGTCACCATTCTGCTTTGACGAAGGGAACGGTGTTAAAACATTTTATGAATGGGGAATTCCCAGGGTCACACTGTAACACATTAGTTGGGACTAGTATAAATTTTGTAGGTTTCTCCTTAAAACAGTTACACACAAATATGTGCATGGGCATACACCCGCACACAAATGCATGCACACACTAGCTTGGAAATCGTCAAGCCAAGAGTGCAGCTCATGGTGCTAAAAACACTCCACTCACTTTGAGCACATGCCAGGCCTAAAAAAGTCTCTACCCATTGGAAAAAGGGTCTATAGTTAAATTTTCTAAATGATATCTAGTAAGATTATTCTGCATTATAAGAGAAAAATAAGAATTTTTTTGAAGATTCAAAGTAGCAACAAATTTCTGAAAGTATGTTTCTACTAAAAGAGGTGAAAAGTTTAGAAGATTTCTTGGTGTTCTCAAAAAGAAGCAAGAATACATGATCACTATGAATTAAAAAACTGAGAGCCCTAGACAGAAATGTTAGAGAAGGGCAGAGATGCACAAGAACTTGTCAAAATGAGAAAGGAACATAAAGAAAACCAGATACAACCAAGAATCTAAAAGTTGCATTTAAACGTATTAGAATATAGGGGCACCTGGGTGGCTCAGTCAGTTGAACATCAGATTTTGGATTAGGTCATGATCTTGTGGTTTGTGAGTTCAGGCCCCATGTCACTCATGCTGCTGTCAGCCTGCCAGTGCCAAGCTGGCTTTGGATCCTCTCACCCCCTCCCTCAGCCCCTCCCCCACTTGCTCTCTCCCCAAAATAAATAAATCTTTAAAATAAATAAATAAAGCTATCAGAATATGAAATAACAGAGAAAACTGGCCAAATTGTATAGGAATAAATGAAGAAATGTCTCCAGAATACAGAATAAAAGAAAAATATATACAAAAATGAAAGTTTGGGGGGCAGAGTTCTAACCATGTAAATACATCTAATTCAGATAAAGAAATGAGAAAATGGTAAGGGAGTAACTATATCTGCAATAAACAATTACAAAGATGGGGTAATAGGAGTAATGCCTTCATTCTCATTCTTGCTCTACACATACACAAATACATGCACCTGCGTGTGTGTGTGCACGCACACACACACACACACACACACACACACACACACACTTGACTAGGAAAGTTGAAGGCAAATGAAGGAAATTACAACCTTGACACAGAGTGATAGGTAAGCGTTTCGGTAAATGGAGATATGTATGTATTCTTCCATGGGAGAACAAATAAAAATGTAAGAAAGGCATAAAATTCCTCCAAAGGTTTCCAGCCAAACTCAATTCTAATTAAATCCAATAATGTTTTTTTTTTTTAACTTGACAAAATTATTCTGAAGTGCATTTGAAAGAAATAGTTAAGAATATGTTTAAGAAGATTTCCTATTTCTTGGATTCAAGATTCATGATTCAGTCATGGTATCCTGTGCATTTTTAGGAATTATCTGGGTTTTTTTTTTTCTAAATTATCTGATTTCTTAGTATATAATTGTTTATCGTAATCTCTTATCACACTATGTATTTCTGTGGTTATCTATTGTATTGTTTTCTCTTAATGTAGTTAAAGCATTGCCAATTTTGTTTATTGTTTTAGAAAAACTGCTCATTACTTTCAATGTTATGTTATTTTTTATTCTGGTCTCTATTTTCTTTATTTCTGATCTTTGTTATTTCAGCTAAGTTTCTTCTTTTTCTAGTTCCTTGTGGAGTAATGTTGTTTGTTTGAACTTTTTTTCTTAATACAAGCATTTGTAGCATAAATTTCACTCTAATACCTGCTTTTGCTGCATCCCATAGGTTTTGGAATATTGTGTTTTCTTTTTCTTGTTTTGAGATATACTTTGATTTATCACTTGATTTTCTATTTGGTCATTACTTGTGCAGTAGTATGTTGTTTAATATTTACATATTAAATATTTAGTATTTTTATTTTTTTAGGCTTATTTATTTTGAGAGTGAGTGGGGGAAAGGCAGAGAGAGAGAGAGAGAGAGAGAGAGAGAGAGAGAGAGAGAGTCCCAAGCAAGCTCTGCACTGTCAGCACAGAGCCCAATGTGGGGCTTGAACCCAGAAACCATGAGATCATGACCTGAGCCGAAGTCAAGAGTTAGATGCTTAATGGACTCAGCCACTCAGGCACCCCTAGTATTTTTTTAAAGAATACAAATGTACTCAAATACATTTTTTAAAATATACCCTGTATACCATCATTTTCAATAGTAGTATGGTTTTCCATTTTAAAAAAGACTATGTTTAAAGTTTTAAAGTAATACAGGAGTACTTGCTATACTAAATGTGTCATAGATTATAGTCATTAAAATAATATGGTGAGTGATAAGAGCAACACGAAGCAACATGAGATCCACAGCCCACATCTCGCATAGAAAAATATATTTGGCAGCCATTTATAGAGAAAAAGGTCTTCGTGGAAGTTTTGGAATCCAGGTAGGAGGTTGCAAACCTCAATGGAGCAGAAGATCAAGAAGGACCACTTTAAGAAAACTCAGAAGGCAGGCCTGTGTACTCTCCTCTTGTAGTCTGGCTTTGGCCCCACTTGTCTGTGGTCTTGCCACTAGCTCCTTCCACCAAGGGACCTGGGAGGAGTCACAGCGGTCCATGTTACTGGTAAAGGCCTACTGACCTTGGACCTACTGTAATGCTTGTAACACTCTCATGACTCAGCTCTGGCCCTGCTCTGCCACTAATCCAAGACAGTCTTGCCCAGCCGCAGATCCATCCAAGGGATGTGGCAGAAACAATGCCTATAGGTACACCCAGTAACCGGCCCACCAACCTCCAACCTGACTGCAGTCCTTGAAGCAGTCCTATGACTCAGTTTCAGCCCCACTCTACCATAGTCTAAGGCAATCTTGCCCATCCAGAGACCCACCAATACGACTAGGCAGAAGCTATGTTCATAGACACCCGTAGTTAATAGGCCTGATGACCTTGGACACAACTGCGGTCACTGAAGCAGTCCCATGATGCAGCTTCATTCGCTCTGTACTGCAGCTCAGAGGCAGCCTGTGTGCCAGGGACTAGCCCACTGACCTGACAAAAGCATGCCAGGAACCCACCAGAAGCCACACCCAAGTATTCCCCTGGTAACAGGCCTACCACCATGAATCCAACTGTAGAGTCAGTAACAGCAATGAGACCTGATTCCAGCCCTGCTCGGCTGCAATCCCAGAAGCAGTCCCATCAGCCCAGGTATTTGGCAGGAAAAGTTTTTTGCTTGCCAAACCCAGTCTGCAAAGATAGGAAGAAATGTCTGCTCCTTCCAATGCACCGACACCAGTGGAAGCAGCACAGATCACAAAATATCAGGCAAACATGGTACCACCACAGGAAACTAATAAAGCTCCAGTAACCAACCTTGAAGAAATTCAGATCCATGCACCACGTGACAAAGATTTGAAAATAATTTTCTTAAAGAAGCTCAGTAAGCCACAAGAGAACGCAACCACACAAAATCAGGAAAACAATACCTGAACCAAATGAAAAGTTTAATAAAGAAATAGAAACAATAAAAAAAAGAACCAAACAGCAGTCTTGCTGCTGAAGAATGTAGTGACTGGATTGAAAAATTTAATGGAGAACCTCAGCAGTAGACTCAAACATGCAGAAGAAAAATCAGTGTACTTAAAGAAAAGTCCTTTAAAATTATCCAGTTAGAGGAAAAAAAGAAAATAGCATGAGAAGGAATGAAAAAAAGCCTCTGTGACTGTGGGATTAAATGAAAGGAACCAATATATGCATTAAGGGAGTACCAGAAGGAACAGAGAATGAGAAAGGGGCAGAAAGCTGATTTAAAGAAATAATGTGAAAACACCTTCCTAATCTGGAGAAGGAAAGAACATCCAGATCTATAATGCCCAAAGGACGTCCAGTGGGCTGAACTTCACTGAGACCCTGAGACACGTATATTGTCAGAAGTCAAAGACAGACTTTCAGTTTCCAATTGCACATATAAGGAGCTTGGGAAGCTGCCACTCCATCCTAAGAACAAGTAAAAAGCTGGACAGACTGAAAAATCAACAACTCTTTAGCGAGATGAAGAAAGAGGACAAAGCACTGCCCTCAAGATTGAAGACACAGAAAGGCAAATACCAGGAGTTGTGGCTTATCAAAGCAGACACTAATGAGGAGACACTGCTGCAGAAACCAGTACTAGGTAGGAAAACCTGAACTGTAAATGACAAATCACTAGAGGTTTAGTCTGAGAATTCAAAGTCCAGAAACAAGTGGGCCCACACAGTTTTGTGAGATTCACCTCTAGGAGTTCCACAGTGGTCTCAGGTCAACTTTGGAGAAAAATCTCCTTGTGCTTCTGGCAGAGAGAGGGCAAAAGGAATCATTTGAGATAAGCCAGAGTACTCTGTTCTTCTTAATAAGGGCTAACCGTGGGGTAAATGATTTCACCAAATTCTAACCTACTAGGGTATCATCAGAGACTAACCGACCTGGAGGAGGGAAATAAATAACTCCAGTCAGCTTTAGCCTTCCACGTGGGGAAAGAGAAATACCCAGTTCAAGCCCACTGTAGCAGTGCTCTCTCCCTTAAGGAGGGGGTGCGTAAAAACTGATATACACTTCTGAAATTCACAGTAAAGAGGTCTAGGCTCACCAAAAGACTGAGACCTAATCATAAGACTCTAGAATGCTTGCCTGTCTGCCCCCATACCTTACACCGTATTACTAAACACTTATTTACAGCAGTTCCATTTGCCCGGTACCTCATGTCTGGCTATTAAGAAAAAAATGACAAGGCATAGTAAAAGGCAAAACATAAAATTTGAGGAGACAGAACAACATTAGGACTAAACATGGTAGAGATGTTAGAATTATCAGACTGGTAATTTAAAACAACTATGATTAATATGATAAGGACTCTAATGAGTAGAGGAGATAACATGCAAGAGTAGATGTGCAGTGTAAGCAAAGAGATGGAAATCCTACTAACCAGCAGTAACTGTCAAAGATCAAAAACACTGTAAGAGAAATGAAGAATGCCTTCGATGGAATTATTCGTAGATTGCATATCGGTGAAGAAATGATATCTGAGCTTAAGAATGTCTCAATAGAAACCTCCTAAACTGAAAAGCAAAGATAATGGGCTGAAAAAAATACCAGAATAGAATATTCAAGGACGGAGGGACAACTACAAAATGTGCATCATAAGCATAATGGGAATACCAGAAGGAGAAGAAGGGGACAATGGAACAGAAGATATATTTGAAACAGTAACGACAGAATTTCTTTCAAATTGATGTCAGATACCAAACCACAGATTGAGAAAGTGCAAGAATACCAGGTAGGACAAATGCCAAAACAACAACAACAGTAATGACAGCACAAAAAACACTACACCTAGATGTATCATTTTAAGACCACAGAAAATCTAAGGTAAAGAAAAATCCTGAAAGAAGCAAAAAGCACCTTATCTAGACAGGGGCAAAGATAAGAATTTCATCCAAATTCCCCTCAGAAATCATGCAAGCATGAAGACAGGGGCTCCTAGTGGCTCAGTCGGTTAAGCATCCGACTTTGGCTCAGGTCATGATCTCACAGTTCATGAGTTTGAGCCCCACATCAGGCTCTCTGCTCTCAGCACGGAGCCTGCTTTGGTTCCTCGGTCTCCCTCTCTCTCTCCCCTCTTCTGCTTGTTCTCTCTCTCTCTCTCAAAAAGTAAATAAACTTTACAAAACAAGGGAGTGGAACAGAACATCAAGAATGAGAACAGAAAGGAGGGCTGGTAAGAGAAATTGTCAGGGTGAGGAGAGAGGGGAATGGCTGTGAGGACATAAAAGAGGAAGAGTGATGTTAAACAGCATGAGTTCATAGTGAGAGACAGGTTATTGATAGAGGAATATAAGAATGGGCCAGAGAGGCAGGATGGGGAATGAAAGCTAATTCCCCACCCACAAAAAAACAAGTGAAAAATGAGAATGGGGTGAACTATTTAATGTTTTGAGAGAAAAAAAATACTACATCAAACCAGAACTCTGTACCCTGTGAAATTATCCTTCAGCAGTGAAAGAAAAATAAATACATTCTCAGACAAACAAAAAGGGAATTTGTTGCCAATAAGCCTGCATTGTAACAAATGTTACCAGAAGTTTCTTAGGTAGAAGGAAAATAATACAGTTCAAGAAATCATATCTACATAATGAAAGGAAAAGAATAACTGAAAGTAAAATTAAAACCTTTATGTTTCTTATTCTTAATTGATCTAAAAGATAAGAGTTAGTTCAAAATAATAATAGAGACAATGTATCCAATGTTGTAGACTTATGTATTATACATATGTATACATATATATGTATATATATATATGCTTATGTATTATATATATATATACATATACATGTATATATATATATGCTTATACATAAGTGAAATGAATGATACCAGTGATACAAGGGAAGGGTAAGAGAAACAAGGATTATTTTGCTATTATAAGGTACTTACACTACCCGTAAGGTGGTACAGTACCATTTGAAAGTAGACTTTGATTAGTTGTAAATGTATATTGCAGATTCTAAGGCAACCACTAGAAAAAGTAAAAAGTGTAACAAGTCAGACAGAGGTGGACAAATACCATATGATCTCACTCATATGTGGAATTTGAAAAAAACATACAGCTCATAGATAGAACAGGTTGATGGTAGCCAGGGGCAGCGGTAGAGAGTAGGCATGGAGTAAAAATAAAGTAAAAGAAGTATAACTGATACGCTAAAAAGGAGAGAAAATGGAATTATATAAAATCCTCAGTTGAAAGCACTCAAAGCAGAAAAAGTAAACGATTAAAGGAGGAACAAAAAATAAGGGCAACAAATAGAAAACAGTAACAAATATGGTGGTTATTAGTATAGCTATATCAATAATGACTTTGAGCGTCAATGGTAAAAAAGCACCAAGTGAAGAGTTTTTTAGAGTGGATCAGAAAACAAAAATCCCAACTACATGTTCTCTGTAAGAAACCCACTTTAGCTCTAACGACACATATAGATTAAAAGTAAATTGTGCAACCATTTTTACATTTTTTTATGTTTATTCATTTTGAGAGAGAGAGACAGTACAAGCAGGGGTGGAGCAGAGAGAGAGGGAGAATTCCAAGCAGGCCCTGCACTGTCAGCACAGAGCCCGACACAGGGCTTGAACCCACAAACTGTGAGATCATGACCTGAGCCCAAATCGAGAGTTGGGCACTTAACCTACTGAGCCATCCAGGTGCCACTGTACAGCCACTTTTTTTATGACAGTCTGGCAGTACTCTTACATGATCCAGCAGTACACCAGGGAATTTAACCAAAGGAGTTGAAAACTTAGGTCCATACAAAAACCTGCACGTGGATGCTTAGAGCAGCTTTATTCATAATGTCCAAAACTTGGAAACGACCAAGATTCCCTTCAATTGGTAAATGGATAAACTGTGATACATCCAGGCAATGTACTGGTATTCAGCACTGAAAAAAAAAATGCCTACTAAAACATGAAAGATATGAGGAACCCTAACTGTATATTACTAAGTGAAAGAAGTCAAGCTGGAAAGTTTACATACTGTATGATTCCAACTATACGACATTCTGGAAAAGACAAAAGTATGGACACAGTAAAAAGATCTGTGGTTTCCAGGGGTTGGGTATGGGTACAGGATATACTCTGTATGATACTGTAATGATGGATAAATGTCATTATTCATTTGTCCAAACCCAATGAGTGTACCAACACCAAGAGTCAATCCTAAACTATGGACTGTGAGTGATTGTAATGTATGTTCATCAATTGTAAACAATATATCACTCTGTACTTTCTACCTAGTTTTGCTGTGAACCTAAAACTTCTCTAAAAATTTAATTTATATATAACTTGAGAAATCTTGTCATTTACAAGAAACCAAAAGAGAAATTAGAAAATGTTGTGAAACAACCAATTATAGATTGAAGAGATATCTACACTCCCATGTTCATTGTAGCATTATTCACAATAACCGAGATATGGAAACAACCAATGTCCATCAATGCATTAATAGATAAGGAAAATTATATTCAATGGAATATTATTCATGTTTAATAAAGAAAGAAATCCTGCTATTTGCAACAATATGGATGAATCTGGAAGATACTAATGTAAGTGAAATAATCCAGATGAAGAAAGACAAATGCTGCTTGATCTCACAATGTAGAATCAAAAAAAGTCAAATTCATAGAAGCAGATACTAAATGGTGGTTGCCAGTGGCTGGGGGTGGGGAGGTAGATGGAATGAGGAGGGAGTTCAGAGTACAAAGTTTCAGTTATGCAGGATAAATACATTTTGGAGATGTAATGTACAGCATGGTAACTATAGTTAATAATACTGTATTGTAGGGACACCTAGGTGGCTCAGTCAGTTGAGCTTCTGACTCTTGATTTTAGCTCAGGTCATGATCTCACAGTTTGTGGGTTTGAGCTCTGCGTTGGGCTCCATGCTAACATTGTGAAACCTGCTTGGAATTCACTCTGTCTCTCTGTTTCTCTCTCTGCCCCTCACCACTCTCAAAATTAGTAAATAAACTTTAAAAAATGATAATACTGTATTGTACAGTTGAAATTTGCTAAGACAGTAGACCTTAAATATTGTCACAAGGAAAAAGTAACTGTGTGAGGTAATGCATGTGTTAATTAGATTGTGTTAATTATTTCACAGTTTCTATGAAAACATCATATTGTATACCTTAAATACATACAATTTTTATTTGTCAATTATACTACAATTAAGATGAAGAGACAAGTCAATGGATGAGGCACAGGGCCTTGAAGTTGACATTACTATATAAAAGATTAATATTTAATTTTTTTAAATATATCATTGACCAGTTGGAGAATGGTTTTATAGATTGATAGATTAAATATATATATTATATAGTGATTTAGAGAGTACATATTAAAAAAAGAGACCATAAGACATATGGAAAAGTTACTGGTTAATAAATTTCTAAATAGAAAAAAGCTTTCCAAAAGTTTTTATTGAAAAAGAGAGGGTCTTAACAAAAGAAAAGGTGATTTTGATTATATTAAAAAGGACAACATTTTTAACAAAAATTATCAGAATACAATAAAGTTAATAACTAACTAGGTTAAATCCCCTCACAGGCAAAAAGGGATTTAATTTCTAACATAAAAATTGTTTTTTAGGGGCGCCTGGGTGGTTCAGTCAGTTAAGCGTCCGACTTCGGCTCAGGTCATGATCTCAAGGTCCGTGAGTTCAAGCCCCGCATCGGGCTCTGTGCGGACAGCTCAGAGCCTGGAGCCTGCTTCAGATTCTGTGTCTCCCTCTCTCTCTGCCCCTCCCCCACTCACACTCTGTCTCTCTTTCTCTGTCTCTCTATCTCTCTCTGTCAAAAATAAAATAAAAACATAAAAATATTTTTTAATTGTTTTTTGAATCCATTTTTTAAAGCAGCAAAGCACATGATTGAATGATTAAAGAAATAATAAGTAAAATGGCTAAGAAAGATATGAAAACATATTCAAAATCACAAATAATTGGTAGTCAAAGAAATCCTAACTAAAATGATAAGATTATAATTTTTCTCCTAATAGTTTTGTCAGAAATATTGTAAGATAGACACACTCATACCCTGTTGGTCAGAATATGATTAGAAAAACTTTTTTTGCAAAACAGGTTAGCAACAGATACAGAGAATTTTAGGTCTAATAATGCAGAAGATTGATCTAACAATTCAAATTCTGGGGATATATTCTCAAGAAAATAATCAGGCTCAGACAAAGACTTATGTAATAGCTTTGAGACAGTGATATTTATAGTAGCAAAAAATTTAAATTACCCAAATCATAAACAGTAGTTATGCCAAGACCATTCAGTGAAAAATTCAAACACCTTAACAATATGCAGCATGGCAATTTTTTCAAGTAAGCAAACTATCCCTTTTTTGGATTAGGACTTTTTATTTTTTTTATTTTTATTTATTTTTTTAATGTTTATTTATTTTTGAGACAGAGAGAGACAGATCATGAACAGGGGAGGGGCAGAGAGAGAGGGAGACACAGAATCTGAAACAGGCTCCAGGCTCTGAGCAGTCAGCACAGAGCCCGATGCGGGGCTCGAACTCACGGAGCGTGAGATCGTGACCTGAGCCGAAGTCAGACACTTAACCGACCAAGCCACCCAGGTGCCCCTGGATTAGGACTTTTGAAAAAAATAAGATCTCACATCTCATACTAATATAACACATAAAAGAAACATTATATTAGGATAAATTCATTTAATGATACTAATCTTTTTTAAATTTGTAGAGTTGCAGTAAGGCCCAGTATGTTATTCATTTCCATTAATGCTCCATGTGTGTTTGAAAGGCTTTTGTATTGTGAAATTATTGGGTTCATTAGATCAAGCATGTTCGTTGTATATCTCAAATCTTATATATTATACTGATCTTTGTGTTGTTTTGTTTTGGCCTGCTTTATCTATCAGCTGGTAGGAGGGATTTTGAAAACCTTTCACTAAGGTGGTCTATTTGTGTATTTCTCTTCACAGTCTATCAAATTGTACTTCGTATATTCTGACACTATGTTTTTAAGGTATATAATTGTATGGTCTCAGTATATATCTTAGGTATATCTTTCTGATACACCAAAACTTACCATTATCTGTTGGCTCTCTCTATGTCTAATAATACCTGTTCTTTGAAGTCTATTTCATGTGTTATCAAAATAGTTATATAGTTAAGCCAGCTTTATTTTGTTTATATATGCTATATGTAAATATTTTTTATCCCATATATACTCTTAATTTAAATGTGTCTCTTATGAACATATTAGTTGTGTTTGATTTTTCCTGTAGGACAGCCTTTGTTGACTAGAAGTTTAGTTCATTTTTAACTGTAATCAGTGGTATTTGGATCCTCTCTACCATATTTTGTGCTTTCTGTGTGCCTGACATTTTTCTGCATCATGTTCTCTGATTTTTTTCCTTTTTTTCACATTGATTGAGTTTAGAAATTTTATACCTGATATCCATTCTTTTCTTTATACCCTAGAAAATTCACACATCTGCTTAATTTATCAAAGTTCACTTTTAACTCTGTTTTTATTTTCCTCCAGAACAAAGTAAAAACCTTAGAAGACTTTTTTTTAATTCACAAAAGGTGCATTGTTCGATGCTATTCCTCCAGCACTTAAAGCATGGCCTTTCACATAGTCATTGTTCACAAGTAATTATTGAATCTGTTCATCAAACATACCCAAGTATTTAACACTTTTGTTTCTCATCGTACCTTCCAGCATCACTTTCTTTCTGCCTGAAGAGTAATTCTTTAGAATTTCCTTCAGTGGGGGTCTGCCAAGTACAACCTGTTTGTTGTGTGAGAGGTTTGAATTTTGCTTTCACTCATTAATTTTTCTTTTTTAAAACAGACTTTTTTAATTTTTTAAAGTTTTTATTTATTTATTTGAGAGAGAGAGAGAGAGAGAGAGCGAGAGTGAGCCAGGGAGAGGCAGAGAAAGTGGGGGACAGAGGATCCAAAGCGGACTCTGTGCCGATAGCAGAGAGCCCACTGTGGGGCTCGAACTCACAAACCGTGAGATCATGACCCAAGCCAAAGTCTGCTCACCAAATGAGCCACCCAGGTGCCCTACTCATTAATCATACTTTGATGGTTATTTAGTTCTGAGTTCTTGTCAGCACTGTGAAATGTTATTACACAGGCTTTTGACTTCCATTACTGCCTCTGAGAATTTGGTTGTCAGTCTGTCATTCTCTTGAAGGTACTCTGTCTTTTCTTATTTTTTTTCTTTTCTCTTACTTTAGAAGTTTTGCTTTGTTTAGTTCCACATAATTTCATTTTACATACCCCACAGTGGATTGCCTTTGATTTTCCCTTTTGAGAGCCATTAGTGTTTATAAGTGTGGGAATTGGTGTCTTTCACTAGTTATGGAAAATTCTCAGATATTATCGCTTTAAAAATTTGTCAGCCTTATTCTTTCATTCTTTTTCTCCTTACAGATCTCCACTTAGAATAAGATATACCTTCTTATTCTACTCTCCATATCTCAAACCCTGTTTTATACCATCCATTGCTTTGGTTTTCTTCTGCATGGTGGATAATATCTTCAAATCTCACTTTTTAAAAACATTAAAAATTTTTTTTAAAAATGGGGCCCCTGGGTGGCTCAGTCGATTAAGCGTCGGACTTCGGCTCAAGTCATGATCTCACAGTTCGTGAGTTCGAGCCCCGTATCGGGCTCTGTGCTGACCGCTTAGAGCCTGGAGCCTGCTTCAAATTCTGTGTCTCCCTCTCTCTCTGCTCCTCCCCCGCTCATGCTCTGTCTCTCTGTCCTTCAAAAATGAATGAAAACATTTTAAAAAGTTCTCAAATATCTTCAAATCTCACTTTCAAATAACTATTTCTTTAGCTGTTTCTAATTAGGCATCAATCTAAGTGTTCAATTATTATTATAACCATTATATTCAGTGATTATATTTTATTTCTAAAAGTTAGAATGCTTAAATTTTAAATCTGCTCAATCATTTTCTATGGTCTCTTGCTTCTTATTCATATATTCAACCCCTTCTTTTTCTTTTTACAGCATATTAAGCATACTTTATATTTAATTTTTAATGATTAAAATATCCCAAGACTTTTTAGAATATACTATCTATATTTTCTTCTGCTTCTCACTTATGGTGCCTACTGTCTGTCTTTTTTCTATGTGATATGCGGCTCTTCTAGGAAATGCGGTCTAACGTACTATGAGTGACAAAAGAGATGTATCAGTGATTTTCTTAGTATGTGGGATATGAGAATGGGAGGAAAAGAGAATGGGAAGGTGGGCAAGGTTACCGAGGTAATCACCTGAAGGGCACAAGAATACTTTTCAAAGTGATGTATATGTTCAGTATATTATTACTGGGGTGCTGGTTACAAAGGAGTATTCATATGTAAAAACTTCTCAAATTGTATGCTTTATGCAGTTTATTGTATGTTGATTATACCTCACTGGAGATGTTTTTGAGATGTTGGATACTAGATACCAGAATCTTAATAATGGCCAGTCTCCTATATGGTGAATTCATTGAATTTTAGTTGCACTTTTCTCACTTTTTTATGTTGAAAAAAAATACTCTTTGACATAGAGATTTCATGTTTCCAAAATCAAAGCAAGTTCTCAGAGGAACAAAAGATTACACACAATCGTGTGCATTCCAATTTTGTTGATAAGAAAAATTTAGAGGCAACTTAAATACTGAACAGTAGAAGTTAGGTAAATAGATTGTGAAATGGAGGTAATGGAATATAATATAGCCAAAATCATCTGGGGAGGGTTCATGATATAATGTTGAGTAAACAAAATCGCATAAGATCAGATTGTTTACGCTATGATAATTTCATAAAGATTCAAAGGGTGAGAGAAGATAAACCAAAAGAATTGTTAGTTATGTTCGGGAATGGAATTGTGGGCAATTTTTCTTTTTCTTTTTATGCTTTTCTTCATACTCCGAATTCTCTACCATGAATATGCATCACTTCTCTCAGAAAAAAAAAAATTTAGAAAATGACTAAAAGGAACTTTCCCAAATAATTGTTCTTTTATCTTTCCATGAGAAGGCTTTTAAAAGAATCCTCTCATAGAGGATTTCAAGCACGTCAAGAAAATTGTTCAGAACTGCTAAGAGTCTTATGGTGAATGCGACAAGGTTATATTCCAACTTTTGACATGTTCATCATTAACGTTTGGCTGGTCCCTAGTCTGTCTGAACAGAGAGATGAATACATTAGAGATGGGTAAATAAAAAAGTGATTTTCTTTCTAAATTAATATAATGACACACTTTCATGATGAATTTTCTAAATCATTTTAGGTTATACCTTCCTCTTTGTGAGTTCAATTATCTTTGTCATAAAAAACTTTTTTTTTCCAAAGACAACCTTTACCCATTTTTCATTGCCTAATTTAACTATAAAGCTGTTAACATCCCATTTTAAAGCTGATGATAAATTGCCTTTTAACCTATTAGAAATTTTTGAAATTAGGTGGTATAATATTCACAGATATAACCTTACCAATTATAAGGAGGAAAAAAAACCCTGAAAACATAAATATGGCTCTAACCTTGAAACTTGACAGGCATTTGGATAAGAAAAAGAACCATTTCAGGTATTTAAATTCCTCTAGACTTCTAACTGTCTGTGTGTCATTGTTATGATTAGTCCTTCTTAACACTTACCTTCTACCGAATGTGGGAAAAACATGCATTTCCTATTGTTAGTGACTCAGTAATGTTTTACTCAACTACATAATCTGTGAAAGTTTCAATAAATAAGAAAATTCACATTAGCATTTACTGATTCTTTATATGTATGTGTGTTTCATACCTTCTCTTTGTAGGCTATCAAAATAGTGTGAAAATTCAGACTCAGGCTTAGAATAATAGTATCTTTTACTCCAAATCTCTTAGTAAAGGTTACTCAAATTAATTACAAGTGGGCAATATACCTTACATTTAAAATGAATACCTCCTAACACCTCTTTTGTTTTACCCTGTCATCTACTAACCAAATGCCAAGATTCTCACATAGGACAGTAAATAACTCTTAAACCCAAAATAAGAAAAATCTTTAAAAGTCAATTTGTTTTAAAAAATCAATTTGTTTGGGACTTTATTTATGTGAGCTATTATTTTCTAGCATTTTACCAACGCATGGGTATTCCAGGTATTAATGATGCATTTTCTTACACTGACCCCTTTTTTTAAATGGCATTTAATTTGCCCCTTTTTCCTCTTTCTGACATTCTACCCTATGATTTTTGTTGTATCTAGCACTAAGCAAGTGTCTTAGGAAACAAATATTATTTTGTTTTTTTAATGTTTATTTTATTTATTTTTGAGAGAGAGAGAGAACGTGAGAGGGGGATGCGCAGACAGAGAGGGGGACAGAGGATCTAAAGAGCCCTCTGCACTGACAGCACAGAGCCCAATGTGGGACTTGAACTCACAAACCCTGAGATCATGACCTGAGCCGAAGTCGTTGCTCAACCGACTGAGCCGCCCAGGTGCCCCTTAAAGACCATTATGTAAAGTTCTGCAGTAGCCTGTGTGTTAATATCATTTATTCTTCTCGTTACCATGATAATGTAAGGGGTTTAACTCTCAAAATTATATTCTTTCAAATATAGATAGAGAAAGCTATCTATTGTATACACATATACCTGTAGGAATATAACATATAGAGAGAGATCTATTTATCTATTTCTCTGTATATATCTAAATCTGTCTTATCTCAATCTGTCTATATCCAGAGATAGAGAATATGTAGAGAGGAGAATCTCAGAACAGGCAAATTTTAGTTTGAGAAAATTAAAGCCCTGATGAGGTATTTCATTTCTACATGCCACCTCAAGTATAGTTTGGGAACTGTGGGAGCATAATAATGTGTTGTCTCTTTCTTCCTGTTTGCTTTTGCACAATAGCTTTTGAGTTGGAGGGTTTTTTTTTTCTGTTTGCTACGCAATTAGCTAAATATCTAGTTCAGTTACAAGGGTCCCTTTGGCGGCTTTGGTGGTATGTCTTGACAGCCTGTTAGCCTTGGAGATTCTAATGCATTTCACATTACTTATCTCTCGGTCATCCCAGTATAATATGGCTGGTGAATTTCCACTTGTTTACTTGTTTTGTGGAATGTTTCCCAATTGATCTACATTGCACCTGTGGCTTATTTCCCTGTGTTGGCAAAACTCAGAACTGGAAGGAGTATAAAGCATAATGCTATTTCTTAGCTAATTCTTGGTGGTAAGTTGGCGCTAAATATGCTGATGCATATAGTGTTTTTCTGCAATGATGTCTCTCTGGGAAATCCCATTTAACTTGAATTACAAGCAGCAAAGATAAGAGCAATAGCATAAACCCAAACTTTTCAGAGCATTTAAGGACAAAGATCTCAAACAGTTCATAAGAATTAAGATATTTTTCACTACAAGTAATGGAAATCCAAACTCCACCTGATTAAAACAATAAAGAATGGGGGCGCCTGGGTGGCGCAGTCGGTTAAGCGTCCGACTTCAGCCAGGTCACGATCTCGCGGTCTGTGAGTTCGAGCCCCGCGTCAGGCTCTGGGCTGATGGCTCAGAGCCTGGAGCCTGCTTCCGATTCTGTGTCTCCCTCTCTCTCTGCTCCTCCCCCGTTCATGCTCTCTCTCTCTCTCTGTCCCAAAAATAAATAAAAGTTGAAAAAAAAATTAAAAAAAAAATTTGTTTAAAAATAAAAAAATAAAACAATAAAGAATGAATGGCCTCACTTGACAGGAAGTTCAAAGATGGGGTGTATTTCAGGGCAGGCTGATTGAGCAGTGTCATCAAGGGCACAGGTGTTTTCTTTCTCTGCCCTGTAATTCTAAGCGTGAGTACATCATCGGCATAGTAGCAAGAGAGTCACAGGTATCATACCTATGTCCAGTAATGTCCAGGGGACAAAGAGAATCCATCTCTTCCTATGGCTATCTCATAGGAGGAAGAAAATGTTCCTTTAGTCTCTGGAAGACTTCCCACTACATTTTAGGTCAAAATGGGGTCATATGCTGGTTCCAGAACCAATCATAGGCAAGATTACTCTTGAAACAATTTCTTCCTGGAATTAGGATGCATTCATTTTCCTCTGAGACCTATAGCTGCTTGGATTTAGGCAGATATCTGATAAAAAAAATTGTGGTTTGAATAGTATTAAAAAGTGGAGAAATTCTGGGAAGGTAATAAATACTGTCTACTACGTGGTTGTACCGTCATAATTGGACCATGAAAAAATACAGAGGGAAATGAGTGCCCCTGTGGCCAACTCACTGTGACCAACATGCGTTTCTAAAGCATAGCTTGGGGAAAACAGAAGAGAACAATAGAATTGCCCATCTTTCAGCCTGGGGCTCAAATAATGAATATAATTTCTTAGTGAACAGATAGTGTAATTTGGCTCACTGAACATCCTTTCCAACCCTTTTTTCCTGTTCTGTAGAGATTGCAAAGTAAAGTCCTTGATTCACAGGCTCTGTAGCAGCTTGGGTTGGCCATGAGGAGAATTCTGGTCAATGAGACTTAGGAATAAGTCACTGGAGCAGGCCTCCTTTCCTGAATAAATGTCAAATTTGGATATGACGTTTGGAAGCTCTGTATCTGCCTGGAGACCAGGAAAATAAAAGTCACCTGTCAAGAATGGTGGCGCACAAAGGAGGCTAGGCTCTCAATGGTATCGTTCGAGCTCTGAACTGTCTACCTCCAAACCTTTGATTATGTGGAAGAAACCTAAGCCACAGTAGTAGCTGAAGGCAGTACAATAAAATATGTAAACTATCAAAATTCATTACATACATTTACTCATACGTTATCTCACTTCACTTAGCCTTTTGTTGTTTCCCGAAAGCCAAATTAGAGAAACTCCTCAAATCGCTTGTATCACAACTATTTGAACTCATATCAACCCAGGAAGCCAGCTAATCACGCTCTGGGCGCTTAAGCACAGACAGCTGTGGCTGAATCTGCACAGCATCATTGATATGGATAAAACGCCCGATCCACTACAAGTTTCACAGATCAGCAGTCCATTTTGAACCCACCTGTCAGTCTCATTAAAACAGTGAATGCAGCTCAACTGAACAGAGAACAGTTAATTACGTCTTACGTAAACTGATCCTGAATTAGGTCTGAAAATATTAACATGCATGAATGGGCTTGTATTACAGCAAAGAAGTGAAAATTTACATCAAGGGTACTTTGCTTAGCAATACTATTTGAACTGTTCACAAATAGTAAGCAAAAATTATTTGATTTAAAAAAAAACAGATTGCTTAGAAAATATGACTTCTGACTACGTGCAACCACGTGACAACAGATGTTAGCTGGAGGGAAATTTGTTCTCTGCCAATAAAAAAAAAGTACCTTTCCTTTTTTACTTTACACAATTAAGGGGGAAAACTATTTTTAGTTTAGAATTACAAGCTTCTCAACTGCTTTAATACCACAGATTTATTCCATTTGCTTCTCAACTATTCCTGCTGGGGTTTCTGCCGCAGTCTATTGACATGTAGAAGCGTTTCCATTACCTTTTAAAAACAAAACCAGCAATCATTTTTCAAAAGACACTTATGCTGTCAGTATGTAATTATTGCTAATATTAAACATTCGTTATGTTACTGAATGCACTGCACACACAAATTCATCGGGACAAACTTACGTTCCCAAAAATAGGGGGGGTGGGAGGCTATTCACAATTTAGATCGACCTAAAGGGTATTATTTCAAGCGGAAAAAGTTAAGCAGAGAAAGACATATACCAAATGATTTTGCTCATATGTGGAATCGTACAAACAAATCAAGCAGAAATACGAATTGGTTCTCTGGTTGCAAGAGGGAAGGCTAGGGGAATGGACAAACTAGGTGAAGGAGCTTAAGAGGTTCCCAATTGCTGTTACAAAATAAGGAAGTCACAGGGATGAAAAGTACAGCCTAGGAACCATAGTCAATAGTATTTTTTTTCAAAGTTTATTTTTGAGAGAGAGCGCGAGCAGAGGAGGGGCAGAGAGAGAGGGAGACACAGAATCCGAAGTAAGCTCCAGGCTCTAAGCTGTCAGCACAGCGCCCACCGTGGGGCTCGAACTGATGAATGGTGAGATCATGACCTGAGCTGAAGTCAGACACTTAGCCAAATGAGCCACCCAGGCACCCCAGTCGATAGTACTTTAATACCTTTCTATGGTGACAGATGGTAAGCACGCTTACCTGGGTGAGCACAGCATAATGTAGAGAATTGTCTAATCACTCTGCTCTCTGCCTGAAACTAATATAATATTGTATATCAGCTATACTTTGATTTTAAAAAGTTGTGGTTTAAAAGAAGGTATTAAAATTAGAGCTTAAAAAGATGTGATCTTAATCAAAGTTGGGACAGAGATACCTGGGAGACATTCTACCGAAATAATTATGTTCACGATATGATTCTGTTGTACTCTGGGTCTGGTTTCTATTAGAATACCTCATAACCATTTAGTCGCCTTCAGGTAAAATAGGAAAATAAGGACTAGCTAGACGAATATGAGGCGGCTTTTATACAGACCCATTCATACAGTTATAAGTACTAATACAAGCTGCTACATGGTATGTTGATAGTTTATTCTTTTCAGTAACATTCACCATTACTGTCACGTATCATAAGAAAAAGAGGAAAGGTTTAGGATTGAATAATATACTGGAACATTCTCCTCTAATAGATGTATGCAAAACTGGAGACGGTGACTTTGAAATGTTTCACGTTACTATTTTTAGCAGGGTAATCCTTTCTTTAAACCAGAGCTTACGAGGAATCCCAGTGCAGAGTCAGAGATAAATACAGAGCTCTTGGTTGAAGCACAGCCGGCATGTTTAAAAACCGGTCTTCTTACCTCACTCATTCCTCCTGAATGGCCCCTGAGGCACTTCTGCCCAACTACGAGAATCTTTCATAAGTTCCAAAGAAACTTGGGACCCTGATGTTTTTTCCTTTGTTGTAATAAGCATACCTATTTTAGCTTCCCTGTGGGGATGATTTAGGTCGCTAAGAATCAGAAGAATGACCCTTCGTCTGGGAAATGGAAAGTGTCCTGAATTCCAAACTGTACTTCATGCCATCTCTCTCGTCTTTTGGGGGCATCTGATTATTGTATGGAAGGGACGTCTTAGCGGCCCTTGGCATTTCCTAACTGGAAGCTCCAACTCATGTTTTACTGCTTAGGTAGCTGTATAAAGTTCATAGTGATATTAGAGTACTAGACATTAAAGATCCTTTCCCTTCTTTTTGTGAAAAAGTGTGTGCGAGCGTGTGTGTTTGTGTGCATGCGCACGCACATGTGTGTATATGTGCTTCATGACCTGAAGTTTAAAACCATCCAGTTAGGTTTGGGCCAGTCCTGAGACGTCCATAGAGGTTACATTAATGTCGCTCTAAAACATTGCTGGTGAAGGCTAGAAAAATAGAGTATACTTTACAATTGGAGTGATTGTGCTGTTTCATTCTAATTCCTTTAAGCAGAGAAACTAGCCTCCATGGTATACATAAAAAACCACACAAGAGGTGACACAGCCACAGACGCTCTTTTGGCAAACCAGCTACAGACCATCTGAAACCCATTCTTCCTATTTCAAGCTGCCTCGAGTTTCCTTTTGTGCCTTTACTTCAGATTGTACACACACTTTCACTTTTCCTGGTTACCACCTGGGCTTCTGTAGGATACACTAGGCTTTCTGTACCAACAATATACACTTAGATTCTCATGTATTAGGGAGTGTTCAGTTAGGAAATTGGTGACAAACTCACCAGGACCGTGGGAGAGAGAACATGATGTAGTTGTAAGAGGGGTCTGCCCAACTTGACCTGTGGCCTTGGGCAAAAGGACATAACCCACCAGAGGGCACTCGGCAGGGAGGTGGGAGAATAAATATCTTGACCTCATTTTTACCCCACTCTTCTGCTAGTGCCTCTTTTTGGCCATACCTAAATTAAAGTGTCCTGGGGCACAGAGGAGGGTTAAGGAGGATTGGAAAATACAGAAGAAAGTAGAAGAAAAAAATCTGGCACTCTTGGAGGTGCTTTTTCTATCTAAACCCTTTTATGACTAACAAAACTATCATTTACTACATTCCAGCCTCTGTACTAAGCATTCTATAAGCATTATTTTCATGTACACATTCTAACTTGTTTTAAAATACAAGTACTATTATTATTCTTTCCATTTTACCCGCAGAGAGAGTGAGGATGAGAGTTACAGTACCTTTCTGAGGTCTTATAGGCAAGCAAGTATTAGAGCCAAGCCTTGAGCCTACATATGACTCTGAAACCCATACTTGTAATCAATTTTTATGTAATCTTCCATTGATACTCCAGTATCATTCTCCACTAACTCATTAGGTTTCTCTGCTGAATTTCTTGAATTTTTAGACTGCATTGGACAATCCTATCCTTTAAAATATAACTTTGGGGGCACCTGGGTGACTCAGTCAGTTAAGCGTCCAACTTCGGCTCAGGTCATGATCTCACAGTTGGTGGGTTTGAGCCCCACGTCAGGCTCTGTGCTGACAGCTAGGAACCTGGAGCCTGCTTCTGATTCTGTGTCTCCCTCTCTCTCTGCCCCTACCCCACTTGCTCTCTCTCTCTCTGTCTCCCTCTCAAAAATAAATAAACATTAAAAAATTTAAATATAACTTTGAACCTGTAAAGCTCCATATTGTCACTTAATTGTGATAATATTGATGAGAAAACCACAAAGCTTTTATTTGTCTTTGGTGGGAAGATGATATAACATAATATAAATTTTGGGAGAAGACTAAAAAAGCCTTATAATACCTGCAGATCTAAGCATTTAGCAGTTAACATGATGAATGGCTGACCTTCCAGAAACTGAATAAAATCTTAATTCTTATTCATGCAGACAAATAGTAATGTGACCAACCTGATATCGCCCATTAGTAACCAATCATTTCCTTCTGATTCCGGTACCATAGAGAATGGATTTGGAAGTTACATCCTTACTTTGAACATTAGTTTATTTTCCCCAGATCACTTACAAAACACTATTTATTTATGACAAATTTCTATCATGACCTGACCCATGTCATTAACCTGGCATTTAAGAGTCTAGATTCAAGCTTTTTCTATTCAAATGGCCAGGACTAGATCTATTTAGAAAATTAATATTACTTTTAAACGTGTGTAACTATTTCCACACAACAGTAATGACTTTCTCTTTCAAAAGGGAAAGTTTTCTTATCTGAAGGCACTCGTTTTTCCACACTAGAAGAGACATAATCCTGTACCTTAAGCAATTCATTCTTAGTGCTCCAGCTTTCTTGTGCAGTATAATGAAAGGTAGGTTGGCTCTGGACAGGACTTCATTTTCTGGTGAGAGCAAGCTGACATTGATCAGAATGATTTTGTATGCTTGGTGTATATGCCATCCAATCTTCCAGCAATGTATGTGTGCAATATATAAGTATCAGAGTAAAACAAAGTTAGCCTGGTTATCTTCTAACTCCTGGCGTATAACCACTCACCTGGAAGCCAGAAAATACAATATAGAATTTCAGTTTTCTTCTATTTATTGTTCTTATATTTAGCATCACTTAGAATAATAATCTGGAGACTTAATCTAGCTACTTCTCAATGAATGTATTTTGAAGTCATGTGACTGTGATTGTCAGAAATACATTTTATTATAAATGCCTCTAAAGAATTCAGATTAAAACACGTGTGATAAATACTTGTGGAAAAGTATTCCATGTAGCAAGTATGTGAATATTTTAATATTAAAGAACTAATAGAACTGATTAACAGTAGGGGTTTACCAGATGTGAATCATAGAAAGAGATCATGAACTTATAAACATTAAGACCAATATGTTTGCAATTTATATACACTAGACTTTTAAAATTTTCAAACTTCTTTTGTCTTTGTGTTTAAAATATTTTGTTTTCATTCTTTTGTCTGCATATATAACATTTAGATATTCTGAAAGTTAATTTGGTAAAATCTTCTTTCGGAATAGAATTTCCTATTAATTTATCATGTTATAAACCAGAATTTATGTTACTGTAAGTGAGATGAGCTACTCACTTATGTATTCCACATATATCTTTTCAGTACCGCCAACATGCTTGACATTGTATCAGACAATGGGATGGCAAGGATTGGATTTTATTCAACTTGGCAGCTTCCATGTCTAAAACATTGCTTTAAAAGCTATTGGTGTTCTGTAAATATCTGTCGAAATAATGAAAACGAGCTCCTTGACTTTGGGGGATTACACATGCAGATAATGACAATATCGTACTACAGTAGGAGAATAGTTCTGATATCTGTAGAACTTCTGGTGGAAGGTGCAGGAAGTTTGCCTGGAGGGGGAGGTATTATGACTTGGCATTTAAAAGGTGGGTAGAAATTTGATAGGTGGGTATGGTGAGAGGAGACGGTGTGGCCAAAGGCACAGCTTTGGAAAAGAATAAAGTATCCGTATTTGAAGAATGATCTCTAGATCAATTTGACCGGACATGGTCTCTGTGCAAAGGAAACAAACTCGGGAAGGTTGTGCATGTTCTCGAATGCAGGCTGAGAAGTTTGAACTTTATTTGGGAGTCTCTGGAGGCTTCTGGGCATATGTGTGATAAGACTGAAGTGTCCTTCACGAGATTAATCTAGCTGCAGTGTACAGGATGGGTGTCGCAATGGGAGATCAAAGTGAGGAAATGCACTGTAAGATTGATGTCATTGTTCACATGGAAGGTAGTAATAGCCTGAGTAGCCACATGGCATTCCTGTATTTGAGACTATTTCTCCAACATGCTTCAAAGTGTTTATGAGAGATTTCAAGAAGTCTCAAGTTTGAAGCAATCACTCTTACTCTATAAAATAGCACCATATTATGTGAAACTACCTCACTTCCTCACTACTTTAGGATATTAGGCATCCTAAAATATGCACAACACAAGAACTCGGTTGTAAATCTGAACTTCTGCTAGCCTCCGTTGGAGACCATCTTAGGCCCTCGCTGAGAGTCTCTTTGAACTTTTAAACACAATTTAACGAAACACAGTATACTGATTTCTGTAACGTATGAGATCAGATTAAGCTAACCAGAAGGTGACAACAGGCTCAAAAAGCATAGTCCATTTTTGTAGGCACAACAGCGCCTGAATCATGTCTGATGATGTCAGTGTACTTTGGCAAATAATATTGAGAATGGTGGTAGTTATCCCAAAAAGTTTAAACTTTCTTTTGCCATTTCTGTTAACGGAAGCTAGAATATTCACTTCGGGGAAACCAAAACTGAATACCTTATTTTTGTTTTATAACCAGCGCCAGTGCCTTGAAGGGTGAAAATTGAAATTGGAGAGGCAAATACAACTTTGTATAAAATCATCACTTTTTTTTCTATTAATTAATTAATTTATTTATTTATTATTTGTTATTTTTGTTATTTATTTTGAGAGAGAGAGTGAGCGTGAGCGGGGGAGAGGCAGAGAGAGATGGAATGAGAGACAATCCCAAGCTGGGTCCACACTGTCAGCATGAGCCCGACTTGGGGCTCAATCCCACGAACAATGAGATCATGACCTGATCCGGAATCAAGAGTCAGATGCTTAACCAACTGAGCCACCCAGGCGCCCCTATAAAATTGTCACTTTTTTAAAGGTCCAAGTCTTAAAAGTACATTTCAACTTCTTAGAACACATGTTTCCAAGGTAGAACTTAACATCAACTAATGATGATTGTTGAGGTGTCGGGATTCCATGCTGATGGAAACGTTATGTCGCCAATGCCTGAACATATAATTTGAGATTTAAAAATTAAGGAACTTGATTTTATTCACTGTCATTTAAGCTCCCTATGTTTGTTTGAACGTTTCTCTGAAGCACACTTGCTCTGAAGTACAGCCAGTATTTCTTCCATTGCGGCAGCTAGCTCCCCTCGAACTTTTCATGTCAGCAAAATCTGTCATATAGGGGTGCGTGTGCACACACATTCTTCCTTCCCTTTCTCCCTTCCCCAGATGCCCATTGCCCTTCTGCCTCTCACTGGGTCTTAAGCTTTACAGTGTGCAAGTATCACCAGAATCAATTGTTTAAAATATGTACTCCTGCTCCTCCGTGCCCTGGAGTTCCTGGAGTTCCACGGTTTGGGAGCCTGAGACTCTGCATTTTGATAAGCCTCCCTACATGGTTCTGAGGCAGGGTTTCCAGGGTTCATACTGTGAGTGGCTGTAACTTAAGCCCTCTCTCTTTACTTGTGTTAGACGTCATGGTCTTGTCTTGAAAGAGGGGCTATTCATTATTTAATTCAATTAATGGATAAAGCCAAGCAGTGTGGATGGCCAGGAAATTTTTACAGAAATTCAGAAAAACAGCACGCCCGGCTAGACCACGAGTAGCATCATCCCACATTGAGAATTGCAGTTCTACACTTGCAATCCTGAGATGTTGCATTGTAAGTCCGATGATCTAATTCATACTATGTGCTGAGATGTTTCCAGAGACAAATCACTTCCAAGGGTAGTACCTTTTACGCCCTTAATTACGCTTGGGTTCCAATCCAATTCAAAACTGTGTCTACAAAGGCTGGCATTTAGTCAACTGAACATTTGACTGCTTCTTTGTTCCTACAGAGGAAAGCACAAGACTAATTTCTGTACATGTAATTGCAGGTGCAGGTTATGTTTGCAGTCTTAAAAAAGGAAGTGTCTCAGTGAAGGGGAAATTAAATGAGAGGGTTAAGTGCATGACCTGGAAAGGATATTTGAATCACCTGTGATTTTCCATCCTGTTTTAGAATTCATCTTTTCTACACGGTGTGGCCACGTTACTAGCTGTGTCCTTAATAGAAG
This sequence comes from Felis catus, assembly GCF_018350175.1. Lineage (NCBI taxonomy): Eukaryota > Metazoa > Chordata > Mammalia > Carnivora > Felidae > Felis > Felis catus. The sequence continues at coordinate 25,454,887 of NC_058386.1, forward strand.
GAAGTGAGGGAGTGGAGAGAGAGAGAAAAAAAAAAAGACGGAAAAATGAGCCAAACACAATCACCAGGACATATTAAGTCTTTTTAAAGCTAGCAGGAAGTAGGTCAAGATCTACACAATAAAGGGGTAAATAAAAACACATTAGGAAAAAAAGCCTGAGTGCTTTCCACCCACTAAAGACAGTCACATGCTGTCGTTAGGTCTCTTTGCCCAGTTCACTTGGGAATGATTCTCAGCTAAAATATCAGCTGTCGTTTTTGTTGGCAGAGAATATCTCCAAGTTCTCCAATCTGATAAAAAACTGTTTCTGAGGAGTATCAACATCAGTAAGACAGGTAACTTGAGGCCCTTTTTCCTCCAGTGTGGAGTCCGTCGCCGCATTTGTCCTACTCACAAGCTTTCCGGAGACGCTGCCGCCGCCTGTCCGTGACCGCACTTTGAGACCGCTGATCTAAAATGCATTGCTTACTCCTCGTAAATACTGTACGCTGTGCATCATTCATTTTTTATACTGGTAGTGGTTGAGCTGTGCTTTAGACATTGAATACAACAGAAGAATTCATTCCACAAAATTTTATTGAGAACCTGCTAAGTGCCAGGCACTGTTCTAGACATTATGAAATATATCTCTCAATGGCAGAGGCAAAGTAGAGTTTATATTCCAGTGTAAAACAGTAGAAAGACAGTAGATAATAAATAAGCATCTAACATATCAGGTGTAAAGAAAAATAAGAGAAGCTACATCGCTTAGAGAGGGGACAGTAGGGAAGGGGAAAGTGGCCGAGAAGTCCTCTCTGAAGAGGTGATGTTTGATCAGGGCTTTGGAGGCAATGAGATAGCAGGAAATGAGGATTCAAATGCACATTGTGGTAAAAAAGCGTAGAGGCTAGCCAGAGTTCCACACTTAGCACTGGCACTCTTCTAGAGCTTTTTGACCGGGGACAAATTACTTAACCACTCTGTGCCTCAAATTCCCAGTCGACAAAATGGGGATAGTAACATCTCCACTGAAGTATTATTATAACAGTTTAATGAGGTAGAATATTAAAGCATTTAGAGCAGTGCATGGCACATAGTTTCACATAAGAGGTGGATTTACTATAAGGATATTGAAGCTAAAAGTTTGGCCCCTCATATATATGGACCTGTTCTGGGGCCCTCTATTGAATTTTGTGTACAAAGTGTCATATTCTTTTTCTAAGGAGATCCCCCAAATTGTACAAACCTCAGGCCATGTATAGCTTGGACCTGCCCCTAATCTTAGCTACTGTTTATTAATCTCTGGGATAAATGATGGCAGACAAAGGCAACAAGAAGTGCAAAGGCCCAGAGGCTGGGAGAACATCAAGGAGGACACTGTGACCAGAGGGAAGCAAATGAGAGACAGAGAGATCAAGGAGCAGAGATGAGATCGGAGGGGACCGAGGGTAAGGTCCTAGGCCTAGGGCAGGCGTTGGTCAAGTACTTTGTTATCCTGAGCGAGATAGGGAGACGCTGAAGGGTGCAAGAGAAGGGAGAGATGAACTGGTTCACATATTAATAGGGTCACTCTGGCGTTTAGAGAATAGGCAGCTGGGGAGGCGAGGTTAGAAGCTGGAAGACCCATGAAGAAGCAGCAGTGTGGGGAGGAGATGACGGCCCTCGGGACTAAAGCAGAGGTGGTAGATGTTGATAGTTTCTGGATATATTTTGCGATGCAATAAACAGGATTTGCTGATGGACGCAGGAGTGAGAAGGTTGTTCCCCATGTTTGGAAGGTTTAGGTCTGAGTAACTGAGGAATGAGGACCAGGACTGGACATGCATGTGAAGTGAAAATCAAGACTGTGGTTTTGGACGTGTTAGTTTTGCGAAGCCTCTTTGATGTGTAGGATTCTGGTTTTTTATCCCAGGTGTATAGCCTTGATGGACCTGTTCCAGGTTTGCTTCAATTAAATTGCTTTACACTCATATGCCTATTACTTGACCACCTAACAGAACATTCCAAGTCTATCTCGAGCTTCAACACATTCTATTTCATATGAATTTAGTTTTCCTACCTTTCACAGCTTTAAGATTTACCATGGAAATGAGACCTTTAAAGATACGCTGTGATACTTGAAGGTTTACTACATCTGAAAAAGCTGTGTTTATCATTATTACTTATGAAAATATTTATTAAATGATATCATCGTTAATCCCAGAGTTCCAAATTTTAGGTATTCTGTACTCAGAGAAATATCCACTGAGTTTCTTTTATTTGTTCATTAATTTAAAAAATATTAAATATGTTGAGACACCTGGGTGTCTCAGTCGGTTAAGCCTCCGATTCTTGATTTCAGCTTGGGTCATGATCTCGTGGTTTGTGGGTTTGAGCCCCACATTGGACTCCATGCTGATAGCATGGAGCCTGCTTGGGATTTTCTCTCTCTCCCTCTCTCACTGCCACTCCCCCACTTGTGCTCTCTCTCAAAATAAATAAACATATATATATATATATATATATATATATATATATGTTATATATATATGTTATATATGTATGTTATATATATGTTATATATGTATGTTATATATATATATGTTATATATATATATATATAAAATATGTCAAATTTGTAAAAGATGTAAAGCATGGTTTAAAGAATATGCTTGTATTTTCTCATTTGTCCAGCCTTTATCTGTTTGTCCTCCATGGCACTATCATGAGTCTGTCCCTTTTATGTCACATGATGTGGAAGGTTTCAGTTTAAACTCTCTCATCTAACTAGATAAGACTATCCATATTATTTAAAATTTTTTGTGTTCTCGGGGTGCCTGGGTGACTCTATCGGTTAAGCATCTGACTTTGACTCAGGTCATGATCTCAGTGTGTGGATTCGAGCCTGATGGCTCTGTGTTGACAGCTCAGAGCTTGGAGCCTGCTTCAGGTTCTGTATCTGTGTCTCTCTCTGAGCCTCCCTGGCTGCCTCTCTCATTCTCTCTGTCTCTCTCTCTCTCTCTCTCTCTCTGTCTTTCAAAAATAAACAAACATTAAAAATGTTTAAATATTTTGTTCTCTTAGACATAAGGCCCCGGGGGAAAGGGTCATTTTTACTCATTTCATAACCTACTTCCTATTCCTTTGCTTGACCACAGTAGGTGCTAACCATGTTGCCTGAGTAAAAGTTATAATGATGTGTATGACGATGAGGTTATTTTGGGTATTCTGTTTTTGTCTAAGAGACTTAGTATCCACAAGGCACTATCGATGACAGCTTAAGAATGGACAGTGTGGGAAAGGCGTGTGACTTCAACTTCCAAGTCCATTGATTTGGGGCTTAATTGACGATAGGGTACACAGAAGATTCAAGGGCCAGATCTTGATGCCCAGCATTGGTTACGGGAGCAACAAGAAAACAAAGCACATGCTGCCCAGTGGCTTCCAGAAGTTCCTCCTCCACCACGTCGAGGAACCCGAAGTGCTACCGATGTGCAACAAACCTTTCGTGTGGAGACTGCTCAGTGTCTCCTCCGAGAACTGCAGTGCATTGCAGAAAAGAGCAGCCCAGCTGGCCATCAGAGTCTTCAAACCGAATGCCAGGCTGTGCAGTGAAGAAAATGAGTAGCTTATGTGCACGTCGTATTTGTATTAATAAAACCATAACACTGCAAAAAATATATGGAAAAACATGATCTGGAAAGTACCAAAGATTGTATTTGGATCTATGTAATCTGGAAGAACTTTTATCGACCGTGTCTAATCCTTACTCTGAGAATAATGTATTTTGCTACAGTTGCCAAACACTTTGCATAGAATTAGTGAAATGGACTTTCAAAAACTTCATTTCCCTCAGTATAAATTACAAAGGGTTAGTCATTTAACTTCAACTCCCATTAAAAGGTGAGGTTCTTTTTAAACTAAATTGGTTCTCTTTGAGATTCATATGTGGAAAATAATCTAGTACAGGAAGGCTTACTGCAAAAGTCCTCTGACATTTCGTTTTGAATTTGACATTTCAATTCAATTATTCTGAATTTAAGGTTTGTTAAATCAGTGAATAAGTTTGAGGGATTAAATGTCCCCGTGCCTTTGCATATCTTTCATAACCTCTTACACATTAGCCAGATTTAGAAAAAGAAATAATCATTTTTCCTGCCTTAAGCTAACATAGAATAGTTGGCACATTTAAACAATAAATGATGAAAATAAGTGACAATGACAAAGTTTCACTGAGTCATTATGAAGCCCATTGTAGTTCCATTGGATGATCATATGCAAATTTCCATATGATTCAACACTTTATCCTATTTATACTACTATTCTAAATAAAATTTTTCCTTGAATATATTTCCATATTTTCCCATAGTTCAACAAGCATCCAGTCACCATTTACCAACTAGCAGACTCTTTGAAGGGATAAATGAATGAGGCTGGCCCAATCAGTGCAGGTCCCAAAGGACAGAAGTTAGGAGTACATTTTGTCCATATATCTCATTGCATGGTGGCATAGACACAAAATCATGTTCAAAGCAGTTTCAGACCACAAGGCAAGAAGAACTGCCTTTACCCAAATGGATTGTGAAAACAAGGACAATGTGAAGCAGTATTTATGAGATGTGTTTTGGAAATGGGCCTGTGAGCTGGGGCCATATACATTATACATAAAGCATGTACATTATACATAAAGTATAATGGTTCCAAATTACAAATCAAGAGGAAAATTAGAGACAGTATCCCTAGAGACCAAGATCCTGCTTGTCTTATTCACTACTGTATTCGCCATGCATCGTGCTTGAAATATAAATATTTGTTGGCTGGAAAAAATGCTCTTGAACACCTTTGTTTGTACATGTCCCTGCTAAGGGGTCATGTGAGCAAACTGGATGCAATGATGGACTAAGGAAGGAAAGAACAAGATGACAAGGTGTGCTCCTTGCCTTCGAATACCAGGCGATTAAGCTTCCCACGGAACTCAGTTTACAGGAAGCAATACTTACATTATTTGGGAGAAAAGAGTCTCAAAGGATGATTAGAAACTGAGCAGCAGACATAATAGGAATGGAATCCCAGCAAGAAGCCAAAGTATGTGCAAAGTTTTTGAGCTGTACAAAAGGATGGCTTGTCTAGAATATGCATTATTGTTTAATATGAGTGACGTGACAAATGACACTGACAAGATGACGTGAATCAGATTATGAGGCATATTCAATGACATGCTAAGGAATTTGAACTTTGTTGAGACTAAGCCTCAAAGAGTTAATTCTAGCATGTTGGCATAAAAGTATGGCCCAAATATTTTAATCTTGTTATAGGGAAATTTAGCTTGTTAGTAGAGGTATTATACTGATCAAAAGAGCGTACTTAAGTCATGAAAGTGGAGACCCTTTCGTTCTAAGGAGGAGAGAAAAATATATATATTGTCAGCAGCAGTGATAAAACATGCACCTTTCCCCTCCCTCTCTAATACTATTCACTTAAAAGATCTTTTTTATATCAGTCTTCAGGGACATTAGGTCCCAATATGTGTACCCTCAAGTTTTATTACATAAGATTAGTAATAACCTTGTGTATATTTATGGTTAGAGTTAATATACAAGGAGGTTTAAATTTATGGTATCTCACAGTTTGAGTTATTGTTCATATAGTTTTTCATAATGTCATCAACCTATAGGGCCACCAATGACATTGTTTGTCAGGAACCAACATCACAACTAAGATTGTACATGATGTTAAAGTAGCAGAAGGAGCTGTTCATGACACAAAAAGAAATACCTTTCTGCTTCTATTAGATTATATTGAAGGGCCGACAAATACTTCAGATTTGGGTATACTTGGTGTGAATGATTTTATGAATGTGTGCCTTTGATAAGGATAGGATTACAGAGGATGAAATTAAAGCCATGGTCTGTCTGCCTTATACATGCTCATATTATCTCTTCATTTTGAAATATCTAACATCCTTATATAAAGAAAAACAATCCCCACATAATTATATTTTTTCCTACCTAGCACATCCAAACCATCAAATACAAGCTCTGTTTTCAGTTTGAAAAAAGAAGGAATAGTCACCAGCAAAATTTGGGCGTGTCTGTAGGGAATTAGAGGCAGAAAGAGGAAGGGATGGAAAGAGAAATCTTCATGAACATCCCTGACTTTGTACTACAAAGGAAATTGAGCATTTCATGCATAAAACAAAATATCACTTGTTAGGCAGCATATGATCATATCAAAGGAGTAGCAAATATCACCTGCCACATACTGACTGGTAAAAAAGAAATGTGTTCAAGTGGGCCATGACTCACTTCTCAATGCCCCATAAGCTTTTTCCTCCCTTATTTCTTCAATAAAACCTCACTGTCAGTTTTTTTGCCATGCAAATGCACACACACACACACACACACACACACACACACACACACACATTCACTCACCATGCACATTGTTCTATAGAGTTTCCTCCTAGATCCATTCATTGTTTAAAGTCCTCCCTTGCTCTTCCTGTAATGAATATCTGTTGGCTTTGATGTTCACTGTCGGGGATAAAGAAATTTCACCAATATTTGCTTCATGCTGCTCAAACTTGTGACATTGAACAAGATGTTACTCATTAGTAAGTGGTGGGGGAGAAACTCAAAGATTAATAAATGTTGTCATGGTTGCTGATGGAATAGCGTACAAAAAGAAAGATACCTACAGTTGCCCTCTTACTAGTTTGAAGTAGAAATATCAAAAAATATTTGTATATTTAAGGTATTTGGTCCATTAAAATTCTCTTCAGATATCAAATAACTGTTGTAGTGATATAGAGCAAAATATTTCAACCCCACAAATTCTTCCAGAATTACCTTTCATACTAAGATAAAACTAAGATCATCAGATTATATAGGCTCATGTATATATACACATGCACACACATATATGTAGTAGATACGAAACGGTAATAGATGATAGATGGATGGATGATGGATGGATGGATAGATATAGGTAAATGGAGAGATAGCTAAATGTAGATACTTTCTCCTGCTGTGTTTAAAGAGGCGGAAAATGAAATCTAATAGTATTTGAGTGATAGTCACATTTTAATCATATTTACAATGGGTTCAGTTTTTTATTTTTATTTTTACGTTCTGTATATTTTGGTCCACACTTGGATTCTCAGACATGGAGCTGAAAGTTGCCTAAGTGGCCTTATAGTTTCACACTTTCTTACATGAATCCCTTCTAAAGCACTTTCTCATGGTGTCCCTGAATACTTTGCAGAGACTTTTAGGGAGAACATACTACTCTGACTGAACACATTTATTTATTTTTTTTATATTTGGTAAGGTTTTTATTTTTTATTTTTATTTTTCCAATGTATGAAATTTATTGTCAAATTGGTTTCCATACAACACCCAGTGCTCATCCCAAAAGGTGCCCTCATCAATACCTATCACCCACCCCCCCCTCCCTCCCACCCCCATCAATCCTCAGTTTGTTCTCAGTTTTTAAGAGTCTCTTATGCTTTGGCTCTCTCCCACTCTAACCTCTTTTTTTTCCTTCCCCTCCCCCATGGGTTTCTGTTAAGTTTCTCAGGATCCACATAAGAGTGAAAACATATTAGGTATCTGTCTTTCTCTGTATGGCTTATTTCACTTAGCATCACACTCTCCAGTTCCATCCACGTTGTTACAAAGGGCCATATTTCATTCTTTCTCATTGCCACGTAGTACTCCATTGTGTATATAAACCACAATTTCTTTATCCATTCATCAGTTGATGGACATTTAGGCTCTTTCCATAATTTGGCTATTGTTGAGAGTGCTGCTATAAACACTGGGGTACAAGTGCCCCTATGCATGACTGAACATATTTAAACGTTAGAAATGTATTTATACGGGTCTAAAATGTGCCACTAGGACACTTGCGTTTGTTCTACCTGGAGCTCACCTCAGAAACTGTACATGTTTCTGAGACGACAAAGACTTTTCATCTCTTGAGAAACTTCTGATTGGGAATAGCTGGCTGGAGCATTAGAACGGTTCTCAGGTGTTTGCAATCTCATCAGGAAAGAGCGCAGTGATTTATTAGTGATGCCTGCTGTGGGCAGCATATAGGACTGGCCAAGGTGGGGTTAAGTCTAATTCTTCTTCCTCATGAAAGTCCCTCAAATATATGACTATAATAGACATGTTCCTTTTAAGGAATATCTTCTGCCTAAATCTGAAATCTTCAGCTGCCTCACGGCATATGGTGTGGTGTCCTCTCTAGCCCCCCAGCACGCTGTAGCTTGGTCTATGACTATCGTTCTAGCCAACACCTCAGTGATAAAGCACAGAGATGTTCTGTGCTTGCAGAAATTTCATAGGAAAATCTTTCTTTAAGGGTCACAAATGAAGCTTGAACACTTCTTGACAGTTTCTCTGAATTCATATCTATATGCAGTCCAGTGTGCTAAAAGCAAACCATCATCTTGTCATTTGACTACTAAGATAGGTTGCCATAACCATCAAAACTTTGCTTAAAATTGCATTTTTGTTTCTTACTCTGCTTTTAAAGGGCATTGCTGATCAACTACATATTCTATTTCTACCTTGAAGATTTCGTATTCGTCTGTGTGTGGAAAGGCCTAGCTCAGGGTACCTTGATGACTCTAGCAGTAAGTGCGACAACACAGTTGACATAAAAACTGCTTACATTGGTTAAATGGAAATCCACTTTTGAAAATATCACAGCACAGCCCCTCATCCCAACCCCTCCCAAGAGACTGTGAAACAGGCATGAATTTTTTCCTTTGTGTTTCTTTGGGTGACGACCTTTTAAGAGCTAGTGAGACAAAGTGGAATGTTATCCCTTTTAGTGCTACTCAGGTCCAGATTCCGTGTGCCCTTGTATGGTGGACTTCCGGAATAGCCCTGCATCAATCCCTAGAAGATTCTATAATATACTTTGAATTACAAACCTATTGATGTAAAAGTATTTCAGTTGTGAATATCCTCCATTCCTGCTGCATAACTGGTTAGGTAAAACCATGTTGACCTTATGATGAACAATTTCACTCATATTTTATTTTTGATGTACTGGTGTACGTAGGGTTTTATCTTTCCCTTTTATAAGCTAGGCTATGTTGTGTCAACAATGTATATAAAGCTGTTCACGTTTCCCATTATGACAGCTGTACAAAGTCCGTGTCTCAGAGCTGTATATCAAAGTAGCAAACATAATAACACAACACAGATCTGTTTTGACAGTAATATGGATTTCATGCTTGTTTCACAGCCCCTTGGCCAAACATTCAAAAGCATTGTAGTACCCAGTAAATAACAGACAAGAAGCAAAATCCAGAGGCTATGTCCATTATTTCAGAGCAAAAATTATGAGCTACAAGAATGCACAGTCCGTTTCTGTATCCTCCATTTTATTTTGTGTCATGTGTTTTTAGGATTAAAGTACTTCGTTCCCCCCAACTGTAACTGAAGGTGAAATAACACGCTTCTTTAGAGGTTTCTCTTAATTTTAAAATAAAAGTATCATTGTTTTGCCCCTAATTGTCTTGATTTCTTTTCAACTTACTCTGCCAGGCATCTAGTTCTTCATTTTTTGAGAATTAGGTTGTTTAAGTCTTAAAAGGACCCTTGTTAGGCAGATTCTATTATTACTCCCTGTCACAGGTGAGAAAACTGAGGCTCAGAGGGATTAAGTGGCATGCCCAAGATTCCAAAACAATAATAGTATGGTCAGGATTTGGACCCAGAAAGCCTGGCTCCAGAACCCCCAGAGTCATCAGCGTATCATGCCATCCAGTCTGTAAAAATTATAATGAAGGTGAAGGTTCGAGTAAAGTACTCAAGTTTGTTGAGCCCCTGCTGTGCATCAGGAACCATGACAATCAACATTGACAATTGTACTTAGTTCTCACAACAGCCCTATTAGTTAGGAACCGACATTACTCCGCGTTGTAAGTACAACTCTGAAGGTTAAGCAAATAGTCAATAAAAACCTTCTCTAGAAGGTAAGAAGACCTTAGTTACACAGCCGGTGAGAGAGAAGAGTTGGATATGAACTGCCATTGGCCAACATCTGGACCAAACATTCTTTCTCCTTTTATGTCATCTCTATTCTAAAACCACATCTAACCTTACAATACAGCGGTCGACTAAATGTTCTTCCCTGTTTTCTCATTTCCATGATCTTTCTACATTGAAGGTCCAAGAAAGTGAAAGGCTCTGGGTGAAACAGAACATACTACTGTGTTTAAACATCTTGAAGCCAATTGAAATCCTATTAGTGTAATCTTGCATTAATTTTTTCTTGGAAATTGAGTGGCACTGTTAGTGTTTTGAAAGGCAGCAAATATAACTGCATATTATATCATAAGAATAGACCATTAAAAAAGGAGTATAAGATGAAGTACCTTCACACGAGCTGTAATCGCAGCTGGTAATTAAACTGAAGTGTTTCATTTTCCCAGTCAGCTCATCAGTGACACCAGAAAATAAACAATTTGAAAGTGAAATCCTTATGGGCAAACAATTGTAATTAATTGCATTTTCCAAGGGAAAAGGCATTCCTAAAGCCTGTTTGGGGTGACTTCTTGAGTAACATACACAGTGATTTACACTGTGAGCAGCAGTGTGAGGTTCAGAACCAGGCAGGATGTAATTTGAATATTCATGAAGTCTCCAGTATGATTTATACTTCAAACCCATCTCCATTGTTAAATTTATTGTCTCTTAGGTGAAAAAAGAAAGCAGATTTATATTCTGAATAATTCACATTGCGCAATGAGATGATCAGCTCAGAAAGAATTTACCATGGTGGAAACACAGAAAGTGCGACTGTTATTAATTTCTTCAAACTTGGATTCTCCTCAAGTATCAAGAGTATTTTTGTAGAGATGCTTGGGAGTCGAAATGAAAATATTCATGCATATCAATTTGGGTCCATATCTCATAAGCCTATTGGATTAGAATCATAACATTTTCCCGTTGTTCATTTGCACAGAGAGCTACGTTTGGGATTTGTGCCCATCTTTTTGGCTCTTCAGATCACATGGAACAACCTGCTATGACTTTAACTCTGATTTATGCTGCTTGCTCTGGTACCTGACCTGAAGTGGGCTAACTTCTACATAATTCCATGTAATTTAATCAAGAACTCTAATACTGCTTTCTCTTCTCTTCTGTGTTTTTACTTATGATGTGAACATGGCCTTTGAACTCAGATAGGCATGGGCACAGAGCCTGACCCCACTGCTTACTAATACCCTGTATCAGTTAGCTTTTACTTTGTAACAAAGAACCCCAGAATGGCGACTTAAAATAGTGCCCGTGTATTAGCTCTTGATTCTACAAGAGGGCTGTTTGGTCTGGGCTTAACTACAGGGTCCTTCCGGTCTAGGTTAGGCTCATCTAATCTCAGTTTGGGCTCACATATGCATCTGAAAGGAACTGCCAGGTTAGGTGGGGTAGGGTGGTCTAGAGAGGTTTCAGCTGGCAGGGCTTGTCTCTGTGTCGTGTGATCTTCCATTTTCTAGCAGGCTAACCTGAACTTTGTCAAATGATGGTGCTGCAGGGATCCCTAGATTGGTAGGAGAGGGCAAGTCCAAACATTCAAGTACTTTTCAAGTCTCTGCTATTGTCCCACTGGCCTAATGACCAAGCACAGACATAGTGATGGGTACCACCCAAAACTGAGGATACCAAGGGACCTAAGCAAATTGGGTGCCATTACTATAAGAATTCAGCACATATACATATAAGAAACTCTGAGCTCTCTTCTTAATCCCTCAGTCCCAGTTTCAGCATCATCTCATAGGGTTTTGGGGGGATTCAAGTAACCTAACATATGTAAATTGGTGGGTAAACTGCCTGCCATATGGAAGGCACTTAATAAATATGGGCTCCTTCTCTCTTTTAGATGTCTATGCAGACTCATTTATTGGTTGTACAAAACAGGTATTTTTTTTAAAGTTTTATTTATTTTGAGAGAGAGAGAAAGAGAGAGCATGCACTGGGAAAGGCAAGAGAGAGCGGGAGGGAGAGAATCCCAAGCAGGCTTGGTGCTTACTGATGTGGCACTCATTTCCCACAAACTGTGAGATCATGACCTGAGCTGAAATCAAGAGTCAGATGCTCAACCAACTGAGCCACCCAGGCACCCCCAAAACAAGTATTTTAAATATGAGAGCAAGTTGTTAGTGACATGTCTTCCCATCCCATCCTTCTTCATTAACAATTTCAGATCAGTCTCTGCTGAAACTATGCATTAACTTGGAGGTTAAACTTCTACAAAGTATATTCCTGAAATTGTGTATGAATGAATGCATGTATGTAAATGTATTTCCATAAAAATTAAACATTTACTGAGCCATTTATTCAGCTCCTCTTTTATTCCCCTACAGCCCACCGGTCAATGGCAAAACTAGGCCAATACAATCCATGCATTGCATTAGGGGTCATGGGCTAGCAGAAGTCATAAAGTTTCAGAGTTTTCAAAGTATTGATCATCGCCACTGAAGCAGCTAAAGCATTATAAAGTCAGGTTGACATTATAAGTAAATAATCAAAAGAGCCCTTAAATTGAACTCAACTAGTACCCGATTTTCTTTAAAATCTGGCTTCAATATTAATGCACAGATGCTCACATCTTGAATTTGGAACTAGGCCACTGACACAATAGAGTAGATGAGCTTCCATAATTTTCAAGGGCACCCATGCTTTTTTCCATTGATCTGCAGATAATAGATCATTCTATTGGCTTCCTTGCAGCATTCAAATACATTCTCCTTAATTCAAAAATGGTTAGTAAATATAACACTAAAGTACCATGACCTGAAGATCATATGAACGAAAATCCATTAAAAAGTCACAGTAGACCTCTGTACTCATCATATTTGCTCTGTGAAGTATGCAATTTGTTAATTTCACCAAAATACATTTATTATACATCTATTGTTTCATAGGTCGTTAAGATAGTGCAGAGCTTATCAAGTTTATTATAATGTGCAAAGAGATCTTGTATCTCTTGTGTCTTTCAGGACTATTGGAACCTCTCTGATCTTAGCTGACTTTTTAGCCAAAATGAAAAAGAATATTTATTTGGTCAGCATGCTCTGAGACAAAGAACCAGGGTTACACTTGACAGTCCTTTGATACTGACTGTTTTGAGGATAGGGAGGAAAAGAATTTGAAGACTTTACTGGAAAATGTTAATGGAGGACAAGGTGAAACCTACTTTTTTTTAACATTTATTTATTTTTTGAGAGACAGAGAGAGCATGAGCAGGGGAGAGGCAGAGAGACAGGGAGTCAGAGAATCCAAAGCAGGCTCCAGGCTCTGAGCTGTCAGCACAGAGTCCGACACGGGGCTCGAACTCACAAACTGCTGACCTGAGCCAAAGTCAGACGCTTAACCGACTGAGCCACCCAGGTGTCCCTAAAGTATAATAGTACGTTTGTCAAAATATTCTTTTCTATTATTCCAATGATAATCTAACATATATCTATTTTTTAATTTTTGATCAGTCTATTTTAGTGAGTCAGTCTGCCAAAAGCCAAAGTGATTGGCTCTCTCATCTTAGAGCTTTCTGAGATGACAAGATTATAATTTTATTTTTGTGTTAAATTAATTACTTCTAACCAGACACAGGATTTCAGGTGTTAGCCACCTTTGTTGACATATCTACATTTCTTTTTTTTTTTTTTAATTTTTTTTCAACGTTTATTTATTTTTTGGGGGACAGAGAGAGACACAGCATGAACGGGGGAGGGGCAGAGAGAGAGGGAGACACAGAATCGGAAACAGGCTCCAGGCTCTGAGCCATCAGCCCAGAGCCCGACGCGGGGCTCGAACTCACGGACCGCGAGATCATGACCTGGCTGAAGTCGGACGCTTAACCGACTGCGCCACCCAGGCGCCCCTGACATATCTACATTTCTTAATCCAACTTGATTAACTCAAATGGATGAAAAGAGTGAAAAATGAACATCAGTTGTAAAATCTTTTCAAGGGGACCACCAAAAACACTAATAGGGCAATTACTGACTTGTGAGCATTTATTAAGAAGCAGAGTCTTGGGGCGCCTGGGTGGCTCAGTCGGTTAAGCGTCCAACTTCGGCTCAGGTCATGATCCCGTGGTCCCTGAGTTCCAGCCCCACGTCAGGCTCTGGGCTGGTGGCTCAGAGCCTGGAGCCTGCTTCTGATTCTGTGCCTCCCTCTCTCTCTGACCCTCCCCCCATTAATGCTCTGTCTCTCTCTGTCTGAAAAATAAGTAAACGTTAAAAAAAAAAAGTAGAGTCTTAAACATAAAACTATGAACGTGCTTAGATCATCTTAAAATACTACACGAACACAATAAGACTGAGGTGTGTACTATATTAGTTTTGTTTTTGGTAAGTTTAGTCACTGTCTTTATCACAGAGCAGTCTGTCTCCAAATATACACCAATTAAAAACCAATCAATTTAAGAGTTATAGAGGGATGATGCTTTATGACATGTATACATCTCATCATAGAAGCTCAAGCATGTAGGAAATAAAATGGCAGTTACTTTTATTTGCTAATTATAAATCATGACCAAGACCATTCTGGGAGTAAAATTCAAAATATCAATCTACTTGTGCAGACAGAATGTGATCTTTATTATATCACCATGTTTTGCTTGATAATCTAAAGTCTGTGTGTATGCTAAATAACTTATTTAAGCAAAAATATTATCTTTAGTTATTAAAAATGTTAACAATGTAAGGATGCTGGAGCACTTGGGTAGCTCAGTCGATTAAACACCAGACTTCAGTTCAGGTCATGATCTCACAGTTTGTGGGTTCGAGCCCCACATCGGGCTCTCTGCTGACAGTGTGGAATCTGCTTGGGATTCTCTCTCTTTCCCTGTCTCTCTCTGCCCCTCTCCCACTCATGCTTTCTTTCTCTCTCTCTCTCTCTCTCTCTCTCTCTCTCAAAAATTAATAAATAAACTTATATTAAAAAAAAGAAGGTAAGGATGCCAAAAGTCATGCTTTTGGCTGTATTCGAATAAATCGTATTCAATTCTCTTTTTACAAGTTGCACCTCAAATGACAGTTCAACTGAATTAGTATTTAGTGAGCAATTATTTAGCTGATAGTCACTGTGCTAGAATATAGTGCCACAAAGATGAACAAAGCATGATCCCTGCCCTGAGAGGAAATCAACACATACACAGCAACTATAATACATCCTGCAAAAGCTTCACCAGCGGTATCAATTGGATTACTTAAAAGAATCAAAGGAGTGAGCCTTCGGGGGTAAGAGGAATGAAAGAGCCTTCGCAGAGAAGGTGATGTTGGAGCTGAGAATGCAGAGAGATGTATCTGGGGTCCTTGAGGGCAGCCCCAGTTTTAAGAATTAGTGGAAGAATTCCTAGGACCCAGGAAATAGTTGTACTCATGGCTATGATGTATTATAGTGAGGGGCTACAAAACCAAATTAGCGAAGAGAAGAGGGGCAGGGGGTAAATTCCAAATGAAATGAGACACAAGGCCCCACGAATCTCATTCCAGATAAGTGACACAGGATTCACTTAATTCTTTCAGCAAGAAGTCATGACAGCTGAGGATTTGGAGGTGGGGGGGGGAGGTGGGGGAGGGAGGGTCACATAAGCACCCTCTGCCTAGCACAAACCAAAATTCCAGACTCCCAGAAGGAAAGCAGATGTTCAGCATAAACCATATTGCTTGCACAAGACTTTGAGGCACAGCAAGCCATTCTTATTAGAGAACGATGGGGGCCCTCCTGAAATGTAAGTTCCCAGAGGCTGGCTAAGACCTAACCCTGTGATCGGGCCTTTGTAAAAAGAGCTATGACAGGCTTGGTAGGTTAATTCTTCTCTGTACGGGCGAACAGGAGAAATGAATTCAGGGTGAGGAAATAACAAGAAAGGGCTTGGAAGTATGAAAAATGATTCAAAGCATTTCATTCAGTGGAACCCTGAAGCCCAAATGTTACTGGAACTTTTTAGGATGTCAAATCCACATTCCTGAGGTCCTGAGATGATTCTGGCATCCCTGAACAGGCATCATCTTATATAAAGAAGATTAAAGCGGTTGATTGTGTTAATTCAAAACATTTTGCATCAATTGTCTACCTGCATTTATGTAAAGATGTATTTCTAGTTTGAAGTATCTGGACATTTGTCTCAGTTTTTCATTTTCACCGTTTCTGGCCATAACACACTTGAAGTCGTATAGTTCAAAGGTCTCTGTTACAGTATAATGGAGAGTTTAATGTTGTCCTCAGGGGAGTGTGTGCCATCAGAGATGACATTTCAGAATATAGGACATTTATAAAAGTGATTGACACAAAAATGTCATTTTTATCACTAGCACTTACTGCATTAACTGTAAACTGTGGGATTGTGCTCTTTCTTTTTCTAAGCCAGATTAAGACCTGCTTCAGTGTCCATCAGACCCTATACCTGTACATTCTAGAATAGAATCCTCCTTCTCTTTCACTAAGAGAGAAATGAAAACTCTTAAGCTTATAAATATTTCACTACAGATTGCTATGTATTAGCTGCTCACTGTTGAATTCAGCTGCTGTGAAATGCTGATAATTCTCTACTGAGGGCTTGAGGACAACCTCTATTTCAATAAATATTATGGCTTGTACTGATTTATGAGTTCTGTGCATTCACTGACAGACAAGATGGAATATGTTAGCCTTACTAATGCAATTGGTGCAATGTACTCAAAGCACTAGGCCTCAATCGGAGAGATTTAGCCGCTTGGGTATAGTCCCAGTGTAACATGCGTGGGCCTTAATGGTGTAAAAATATATTTCTTTTTTTTTTAATGTTTATTTATTTATTTTGAGAGAAGAAGAGCACAGGGAGCAGGGGAAGGGCCGAGAGAGAGAGAGAGAGAGAGAGAGAGAGAGAGAGAGAGAGAGATTGCCAAGCAGGCTCCATGCTCTCAGTGCAGAGCCCAATACGGGGCTTGAACTCACGGGCTGTGAGATCATGACCTGAGCCTAAATCAAGGGTCAGACGCTTAACCAACTGAGCCGCCCAGATGCCCCATATTTTTTATAAAATATTTTACAATGATATCTCTGCTTTAATTTGGAAATACATCAGAAGATAGGTACATTTTGTTTATCTTCCACTGTGTTAATACCATTAGGACATTATAAGTGAGTTCCAAAACCAAAAACACAGCATCAAAACAGGATTCTTATCTTTTTTATTATTATCTTCTTTACCGAAGGCAAAGTAGGACTCTGGAAAAAAAAAAAAAAACACATTACTCCCCTGTATTGGTATCTCATTGCTGCTGTAACAAATTACCATAAACTTAGTGGCTTAAAACAACCCAAATATATTATCTTAGACTTGTGGAGGTTGAAAGTCCAAAATGAGCTTTACAGATTTAAAATCAAGGTGTGGGCAAGACTGTGTTTCTTTCTGGAGGCTCTAGCAGAGAATCCATTTCCTTGCCTTTCCAGCTTCTGGCGGTCGCCTGCGTTCTCTGGTTTGTGCCTCCTTCCTTCGTTCTCAAAGCCTGCAGCAAAGCAGCTTCAAATCTCCTCCTACTCTCTCTCTCCCTCTAACCCCTGTGTCCACTGTCGCACCTCTTTGTTTGACACTGATCCTCCTGCCTCCTTCTTCTGACTCTGACTGTACTGCCTCCCTCCAAGAAAGATCCTTGTGACCACATTGGGCCCACCTACATAATCCACGATTCTCTCTCCACCTCAATACCCCTAATTTAATCACATCTGCAGTGTTTCTTTTGCTGTGTAAGGTATCATAGTCATAGGTTCTGGAGATTAGGATGTGACATCTTTGGAGGGCCGTTAATGCTGTCTACCACAACCCCTATGTCCTTGTTTTATATAGTTGCAAATACTATAAATAATGCAATACTAATCAATAGTATTTAACCAAATTTTGGCCATTTAGTAAATATTTACTGAGCACCTACTATATAGCTTGCAGTGTTGTAGATGCTGAGGAACAGCAGTTAACCAAATAAGGTGTTTGGTGTCATGGAGATTACTTTCTAGAAGGAGGGACAGATAAATTAATACTTGATATGTTGTGAATATTTGGTACTGCAAAAAAAATAATACAGGGTTAGATGGGAGAGTGTGATGGTTATATGTACTGAGTATTGCTCTTGTATCGGTGAATGTGGTCCGTGATGACCTCTGTGAATGTGAGCTTGTATGGAAATAACTTCTTTGCATATATACTTAGGTTAAGGATTCTGAGACAGGATCGTCCTGGATTTAGAGTGGGCCCTAAATCCAACGATGAGTAGCCTTATAAATGCAGAACGGGAGAAAATAAACTGAGGAGGACCATGTTAAGACAGGCAAACACTGCAGTGATGCATCTGTAGGCCAGGCAACACCGAGGATTGCCAATAATCACCAGAAGCTAAGAGTGAGGCCTAGAAGAGATTCTTCCTCTGAGTCTCCAGAAGAAGCTACCCACGCTGATACTTTGATTCTGCATTTGTGGCCCTCAGAATTCTGTGAGAATACAGTTTGGTTAAGCCACCCAGTTTGTGGTCGTTGGTTACAGCAGCCTGAGGAAACTAATACAGGCGATGTTTGAGCAGAGACCTGTCTGAAATGAGAAAACAAGCCATGCAGATATTAAAGGAAACGCACTACAGGGAGAGTGTTTAGTAAGTGGGGGACACTGGTTTCCAAACAGCAAAAGGGGGCAGTGTGACTGGAACCCAGAAAGCAAGGAAGAAGCATGTTTGAATATGATTTCACAACTGTCCTATGGACCAGATCTGGTAGGGAGTACCTTATGGGCTATACTAAAGGTTTGGGATTGTCTTCTTTCTATACATTAGTTTAATTGTGACCTAATAAAATATAGAATTCTATATTAAATACTTTATATTTTTTCCTGTGCATGAGTTTCCATTGCCAGAAGGAAGGAACCACAAAATAGGAAGGTTACATTCTAGTAGGTTCGAGCATATTCCAGTAACATAACTATCCAGTTTCCAAATAGTTTTGGCCTTGGCCTGAACTAAGAAGATATATTGGTCCCTCCACTCCCACCATATGTGCATTTATTTCCTTCTGTGTCCATGTATATAAACTCTGTTGCATTCAGCCTCTGAAGCAGCACTGTTCTGTGTATGAGTAGTATCACTGATAAAGGCTGATACTCACACAAGATCACCCTGCCTTGCCCATAAGTGAGAACAGAGGCCACAGACTGCAAAATGGAAATCTTGCACCAAATGTAAAATCCGAGGAAGTTCACCGAAGTTGTGAACCAGTAGTAAAATGACTGAATTTCAGTTTTACCTCCCCTGCTGATCCCTGCGATCTCTGAGTCTAGCTAGCCATAAAATATCATCAAGAGATGGCAGAAGAAATAGATTCAAGGGCTCCTGGGTGGCTCAGTCGTTAAGCATCTGACTTTGGCTCAGGTCATGATCTGTCTGTTTGTGAGTTCGAGTCCCATATTGGGTGAGCTTGAGCCCTGCTTCGGGTGAGCCCTGCTTTTCTCCTCCCCCCACCCCGGGATTCTCTCTCTCTCTCTCTCTCTCTCTGCCCCTCACTCACTTGCACCCTCTGTCTCTCTCTCTTAAAAAAAGAAGTAGATTCAAAAAGTGATGAATGGCTTATTAAAACTTACAGTATATGTGCTAATATTTGCTAGAACTGTGCTAGAAATGAGAAAATCGTAATGGGGTAGGAAGGTATAATTCCAGGCAGATGTCTCTGCATTAAGAAATAAAGGTCAAGTCTTGGAAAATGAAAGAAAATATTTTCATGGCTTTGAAACTATGTAAGTGTTAGGATCCTCTCAAAGAAATGAGTAATGCACAGAAACAATCAATATGAGTTTATTAGGAGATGTTTTATTTCTTTAATATTTGTCTCTCCCTCTGCTATGTACGGTTTAAATGCTTACTCTATATACCCATCAATGAAACTAAAGCTATCCTATATAGTAAAACTATATATGTGTGTATATACTTTCTATAATTATATAAAATAGTGAACCTTAGCTTACATTCCTGTGGGCAAGAAGAACAAAAGACACATGTAGATTTCATCTCTGCTCATTTTCCCATGCTCCTTCATTTTGTTTTGCATCTCACATGCAAATTAATATGTTCTAAATGACAAAAGAAAATTTCATTTATGGAAAATTAAACATCAAATGTGAACTGAATCTTGATTTTGGAATCTCAACTGTTAGAACATTTCACACCCCTTTCAAGGTAGCATCTAACTTCATTTGATTACAGTGTACAAATCTCTGTAATACTTTGAGTAGATCATGATAATCTAGAAATATGAACACGAGCAAAGGAACGATCTAAGTTCCTTGGAATCAATAAGTTTGAAATATGCTTACAGAAAACATTGCTTTAGTAAAGGCTATTATAATCCACAACTATTACATCCACAGCCCACTAAATTATCCTCAGAGGGGTGGTCACCAGAGAGTGACAAAGAATGCCAATGTTAGCGTCAGAATGCCAGGATTCTAGCTCTGCCTTTAGCATTAGTGAGATGACTGACTTCACACAGGTCACTTAACCTCACTGTAATTCAAGTTCCTTAAGTTTATTTTTTTTTTAATTTTTTTTTTAACGTTTATTTATTTTTGAGACGGAGAGAGACAGAGCATGAATGGGGGAGGGTCAGAGAGAGAGGGAGACACAGAATCCGAAACAGGCTCCAGGCTCTGAGCTGTCAGCACAGAGCCCGACGCGGGGCTCGAACTCACAGACCGCACGGACCGCGAGATCATGACCTGAGCCGAAGTCGGACGCTTAACCGACTGAGCCACCCAGGCGCCCCAAGTTCCTTAAGTTTAAACGGAGCTGGTGTGAACACAGGCAATAACCACATTGACATTTTAAATTGTATAAAATGTGGAAAATATTTCATTTTAAAATACCATCAATGTTATCAAAACCATGTGTTTAGATATCTACAAGTGCTCTAAGCACAATCTATTCTTATAGAAGGCATACATGGACTGCATATAGCACCGACGTTCTTTATTTTGAATGTGAATTAGTCATAGTTGTAAATTCTGTCACTAAAAATAGTTAAATACCTTGAAAGAAGATATACATCGGTCTTTCCACATATAATTTTATATCTAACCCTGTTTTATCTTGGTTTGACATAGTTTAGAGTTTCATCCTGTACATAGAAATAAAAAACCTTGTGATCTGAAGACATTTTTTGGTTTCTCCTCCCATGCTTTTTCATTTGGTTTATGGTTTGCTATACAAATAAAATGTTTTAGAAAAATTATTGACAGATTCACATATTTTGAAGTTTTATTCTGCAAACATGATCCATTCTGCTCATTCTGTTCGAGGACTACTTATTTTATTTACAATAACCTATTATAATGGAAAAGAAGAGTAGACACATGGTCTTATCCAGTAGACACATTTCTCCAATGGAAGAATTCAACCCTTTGTAGATGATCACAAGTATATTTCACTGAAAAAAATGTGACACTTAAAAAATCACAAAATTTCGGGGCACCTGGGTGGCGCAGTCGGTTAAGCGTCCGACTTCAGCCAGGTCACGATCTCGCGGTCCGTGAGTTCGAGCCCTGCGTCAGGCTCTGGGCTGATGGCTCGGAGCCTGGAGCCTGTTTCCGATTCTGTGTCTCCCTCTCTCTCTGCCCCTCCCCCGTTCATGCTCTGTCTCTCTCTGTCCCAAAAATAAATAAACGTTGAAAAAAAAATTTAAAAAAATAAAAAATCACAAATCACAAATTTTCAGATGATGACAACTAATCAGCAACGGAGGCTAGGAGAATGTACACCTCTATGAGGTAGGTTGTAGGAGAATGGGCACCTGCTAGCACACTCGTAAATGAAAATGGTTGAGTCAGCCTGGTAATCTGTACGATCTATGTAGGCTATTTTCTTCTCCCCTTGGGTCATTTCCAGTTTGATTATTTTCTGTCATAAATTTTCATTGGGACTAATATATGCTACCGATCCCTTCCTACTCTTCTATGGCTACACTTGCTATGTGCCATGTGGACAAATAAATCAAGTCGCTGCATGTGTGAGTTCAATATTTTTTCTCTGTTTCCAAAGTAGAGCAAGAATGTAGTTTCCTATCTCACTCCCAAAGGAATAACCCTTCGAGACATGCACAGACCTGCTTATGTCAGGGATTTCAAATAGTGGCACCCAGGATGTAGGCGATACAGACTGTACCTAAAAGGCCAAAGCCACTAGGTCGTTATGTTTTTGTTTGTGTTTAATATTATTTTGTTTTTGATGCTTTAGCCATATTTTGTTCAAAAGGAAGCAATAAAGTTTGATAGAAGTTTGGATGGAATGTAGACTGGGCCGATGTCAAGAGAGCTGTACTCTGCTCTATACTACACTACTGACTTACCATGTACCTGTAGTTTCCCTGTCTTAAAAACAAGAAACAGTAAAACTTGCTTTTTATCAACGTCGTGGGGATAAATGCAAGAGAAAACTGAGGTAAGCTGCAGGAAAAGTTTTACTTTTAGGAAGAAATGCAATTCACTCTTTGTTGCGGTGTTATGAAATTCTCCCTCATGTTTTGACCTAAATTAAACCTGAAGAAATGTAAATGAGGGGCGCCTGGGTGGCGCAGTCGGTTAAGCGTCCGACTGCAGCCAGGTCACGATCTCGCGGTCCGTGAGTTCGAGCCCCGCGTCGGGCTCTGGGCTGATGGCTCGGAGCCTGGAGCCTGTTTCCGATTCTGTGTCTCCCTCTCTCTCTGCCCCTCCCCCGTTCATGCTCTGTCTCTCTCTGTCCCAAAAATAAATAAACGTTGAAAAAATAAATAAATAAAATAAAATAAAATAAAAAGAAATGTAAATGAATATTGCTAGCCAGCCTTGAGACCTGTCTCTGACACCAGAAACTTGAAAGATTGTCCTAATCATACAGTCTGTCTTTTCTGAGATGTTGAATGAGGCACGAAGTCTTTTGGATGCTGGGATACCTGGTGACCATGACAAACCCCTCAAAGTTTGTGTTCTATGGAGTAGACAGACTCTATAAAGTGAAACAAATATTTTCTCAGGTCTCGATAAATGCTGTGAGGAAAAGGAAGCTAGATATTGAATAGACAGTGTCAGGTGAAGGGGACACTTCCATGCAGAGTGGTGAGAGAAGACCCTGCTGAAGTGGTGACCTATGAATTGAGGACAACTGAGTCGTCCAGAGATCTTAGAGACAATCATTCCAGGCAGAGGGAACAAAAGGGTATATAGAAGGAGCTTGGCAAGATGGAAGAACTTGAGCGTTACTGGACTGGACAGAAGGGAAGTGGGGAGAGAGCAGGGGATCAGGTTGAAGAGGCAGCCGGGGGCCAGAACAGACAAGCCTTGTGAGCCAGGACGAGGAGCTAGCATTTTATTGTCAGTCCAAAGGGAAGCCACTGGGAAAAAATGCAGATTGTTAAAAGACATTCCCTCAACATGACAGAATTGGGGCGGGGAGTGTTTACTCAGCATATTACCCAGAAAACTTTGCCCCGATTCCTCTATAGATTTCTCTTCCTCTCCCCAAGGTTTTTCACTCTTGAGTGGCTAAAATCTTCATCTCTCTCTGTCTCCCTCCCATCAAGAGTAAAGCTGTTCTATCACTTTCCCTTTTAACACCTTCCACTTTGGCATTTGGGGCACCTGCCCTCAGCCCCCCTTACTGCATATAGTCCCTTGGGAATATAGGTTCTCTTCTCGACTCCTCCTCTTCTAATGAGAGCCCTCACACTCTTTAAAGAAATTAAAATTCTGGTGAGTAAAATTCTTCTATTCTGCACACTCTCTGCCTACTTAAACTTTTACAGTCATCTGCCAAGGGGGGCATAATATTTGTTTGTACATCCAGGAGTACTTCCTATTCGTGGCCTTCTGACCCTCCTCCTTTGAATTCTTTCCAGGGCTTCTAGAGATGCTTCTAGGTTAGGCATGGCCATGTACTTTGAAATTCAATCCATCGGTTCTAGGACCTAGCCCATAAGGAACCCTCTGTGCCCAATCTCATTTAGGTTTAGTCAGGACCCCTCTGAGGCCTTTCCCAGGAGCAAGAAAATGTGATTAATGGATGAAAGGACTTATGGTATAAAAGTGCCAAAAATAAGGTGAGGTGAACCACCTTCTCCTCTACTGGAGTCTCTCTCGTGGCCCGGGATGGGACACACTTACCTTCCAGAGAGAATGCACGTTATCACTGCTCACAGACGCCCTCCAGCTGCATCCCCTCCAGAGTCTGCAGTCAGATCTGCCAACTCTTTCTCTTGTTCAGCCTTTGCAGGCAATGAGAAAGCAGCCCCCGTTCTTCCATTCAATATGAAGTCTAAGATTCTTCGATAATATTTAGCTATTCATCGCTCCCATAGTAACTTTATCTGGAACTTTGGGCCTTCCAAATTCGGTGTATTGTGCCATCCTGGATGACCCTTCATGACCATTTTTCAATTATTTACAAGTAGAGCACGACTTTCCTCTTCTTTTCCTTCTGTCTGAGGGGAGGTCAGGAATTTTACATCTGAGTCCCAGTAGCTGTCCGCATGGCTATGCTCTTCTGCCTTCTTCAGCTGGTAAGAAAATGTGCCACCAAATCTGTATGTTTATTAGTTTCTTGTGGGAAATGTGGGGAGGATGCCTAAAGGAAAATCCTGAGCACACTCACACAGTCATTTCTTAGTAATTCTACCTTTCAAATCATCTTGAATCATATTTCTGTATCTCTGGTTGCGTTTTCAAAACCATTAGGACTCCTGTCTGACTTACTGTGCCCCTTTAGATCTTAAGTCCATGAGTTCGGTTGGCCATGATGAAAATGCACCACTAGTTCAGTTTGTTGGCCACGTTGAGGCTGGGTACCTTTGATATGCCATCCTGAACAAGTAGTCCTAAGTATGACCTGTTTATACAGCACCACCACTAAAAAGCCTGTCCATGCACCCATAAAATCAAAAGGCCGTAAGTCCAATTCCAGAAAGCTGATGAAATGTTGTAGATTCCTAAAAGGAGATTTTTTTTTAAGTTTACTTATTTATTTTGAGAGAGAGAGAAAGAGAGCACATAGAGAGGGCCAGAGAAAGGGGGAAAGAGAATCCCAAGCAGGCTCCACACTGTCAGTGGGGACCCCAAGAGGGGGCTCGAACCCACAAACCGTGACATCATGACCTGGGACAAAATCAAGAGTCAGAGCCACCACTCAGGCTCCCCCTAAAAAGAAGCTTTATGAAGTGTTTTAATTGGCGTATCATACCAAAATTATCTGAAGAATCCTTCTTTGGATGATATATTACTCTCCCCATAGTTTTCTGTTTAAGGAAGTCACAAGATTTCTTGCCTTCTCTGTCATCCCTACCCCTCCATGTTTTCCCCCACTTTGTTTCCACACAGTCAAGGTCAGTCATGCCTTGATCTGTGCATAGGTCGCCCTCTGACATGCATCTACCCATGGGAGCTGTGGGTCCTTTTCCCTTCTCATTGCTTTTACTGTGAGCTCTGTCTCCTTTTCCCTGGTCCCACTCCACCCCCACAATTATGGTAAAGAAAAATTAAAATAATAATAATAACAATATGAAGCCATCGTTGGCTGCAGCTTGCTGCTAGCAAAAGATTCAGTTTAATTCAACAAACACGTATGCCTGCCTACTGGGTATTATGGACGGCAATAATCAGAGTGACAAGTTTTTCTTAAAACACTGTTAAGTTCTTGAAATATTTTAGCATGAGCTGTCTGCCTTCATTCAGACACACACAGGGGCTGCTCTTGGAATTTTTCTCACCAGTTCAGGGGCCGGTCCTCAGACTGACCTCAATGAAAATGTAAATGAATCTGCTCACTTAGGGGTGACCACGCCGTGGAGAAGTGATGGACACCAAGCCAACTGGCCAGAAACTGATTTATACACCAGAATGTTGATTCATTCAGTGAAATGGGAAATGAATCTGGTAAGATAACTGGCATCAATCATTTGAACATAGCACTCCCTCTTAATGAATAAGTTCATTGAGGAGGACAAAAGTGTAGAGCAGGATTCTTGCTGTAAGGAATTAGAAAAAGAAAGAATGTTCAAGGGCATTCCTTCAAATTGAGGTTGCTCTGACCATTTGTTCCTCCCCACTCTGGGGGGAGTCCAGTGGCTGACACGGCCAGTTCTTACCCTTCAGCTGGCTATTCTCTCTTCTCCACTCATACCAACACTGGTGTCTTGGGATAGCAAAGCCCCAGTGTTGTGAAAAAGATTTAGGTCATGGTTCGTTTTGCATTCACGACATTTAGTCTTCTGTGGTTTTAGGAGATAAACCAGAGAATTCAGTAAAGAAATTTGGGAAGCACCTTAAACTCATCAGCCACCTTTTGTATAAGTCATTTTTTTTATAATGAGTTATTTCAACAGATGAATAACCATGTCTGTTTCAGCTTAATGCTTGTTAGCTGTAATTTTCAAGAGGTGACACTTTTTCCCATTCAATTTAGCAACTACTTACTGAGTTCTTCAAGAGCAAGAAACCTCTCCAGAGGAAGTATAAATGAGCAAGACAGTCCTCTCCAGAAGCTTATAGAAATGTTCAAGCGACAACAACAACAAATAGTACAAATAATTATGGTAGAGAATTAAGAAAGCATCTAAGAGAGTCTGTTCCAGAAAATGAGGCAATAACACGCCTGAGTGTAAAACTTGAGTGGTTTCTGAGCTGGACCTTGAGCCTTCTAGGACACACAGGGTTTTGCCAAGAGAGAAGGGTCTGCTCTGCATAGTGGAAGAAATGTTGGTAAGCTTCAGGGAGAACAGCCCCAGGCACATTCCTAGGAAGCATGATGGCATGGACCCTATGTGAAGACAGCAAGCAGTGCGTGTAAATGACCTGGCCTGCCAGTTCTCTTTTGGCCTTCACAAATCTAATAAACAAGCACAGAAATGAAAAACACACATGAAAACCCTATCCCTATTTCTAACCCCAACTAAGTTAGCTGCTGTGTTTTGCTTGACTGTTCCGGGTGGCACTCACATATGAAAAGCCAGGACAATTAAAAGGCAGTAAGTGTAACATTTAACCATTAAGTATGTTTGGAGCAACTAGATCATAATCAGTCATCAATTGCTGGTCCACATTTAACCATTTGTTCCTGATAGTGTGTTCTTAGTAAAAGGAAACATGCAAGATTAATATACATCCTTTAGTTTCTGAACTTTTGCCAATCTAGTATAGCTCTGGAGTCTGGTTCTATGTCCTTTTCCATTATCTGATTTCACTCAGAAGTGCTCTCATTTGGGGTATTTTAATTACTGCCAGTTCGTACCCTTCAGCTGGCTTTTCTCTCTTCTCCATTCATACCACCACTATTGTCTTGGGATGGCAAAGCCCCAACATTGTGAAAAAGATTTAGGTAAGAGTTCATTTTGCATTCACAACATTGAGTCTCCTGTGGTTTTAGGAGATACACTAGAGAATTCAGTAAAGACATTAACTATTAATCAACAGTTCATAAGAAGATAGTTTGACGGGCACGTGGGTGACTCAGTCAGTAGAGCATCCGATTCTTGATATCGTCTCAGGTCATGATCCCAGCATCGTGGGATTGAGCCCCTCGTTAGGCTCTTCACTGAGCATGGAGCCACCTTGAGATTCTCTCTCTCTCTCTCTCTCTCTCTCTCTCTCTCTCTCTGCCCCTCTCCCCCACTTGCACGTACTCTCTCTCTAATATAAAAAATAGGGGCACCTGGATGGCTCAGTTGGTTAAGTGTCAGACTTTGACTCAGGTCATGATCAGGTTCATGAGTTCTGGCCCTGAGTCGGGCTCTGTGCTGACAGCTCAGACCTGCTTTGGATTCTGCGTCTCCCCCTGTCTCTGCCCCTCCCCCGCTCATGCTTGCTCACTCTCTCTCTCTCTCTCTCTCTCTCTCTCTCTCTCTTTCAAAAATAAATAAACATTAAAAAACAATAAATTAAA
Organism: Felis catus; assembly: GCF_018350175.1. NCBI lineage: Eukaryota > Metazoa > Chordata > Mammalia > Carnivora > Felidae > Felis > Felis catus. Next base: position 25,482,788 of record NC_058386.1, read on the forward strand.
ATACATTAAAAATTTAAAAAGAAGATAGTTTGAACCAAATAACAAGATTGTTTTTAATTTTCATCTGTCTCCTGTGAATACTGGAAAGGAATCTCACTATATCTAATATGACTTTTTGTGAATCTTCTCTCTTCCTCCTTCCACATTTTGGAGGTATACAAGATGACGTCTGGCTTCACATAAATTGCCCTGAAAAGTTCTATAGCTCGCGGCAGCAGGCTTCCACTTACTTCCAGGAGAAAGATTCTATTCACACATAGTTCAGGCTTTCACTGGCTTGAGCAGCTTACAACAGGGCGAAGAATGTGACGTTATCCAAGACTTTCTTCTGGCTTTTACTTTATGCTGTCTGTGAATAGCACATACTGGTACCTAAGTGCTGAGGGGCATGGAGATGGGTTGAAAAGAACTGAGTACATTTAACCCTGACACAGGGCTTTCTGAGGTGAAGTTGGAAAGGTATTGTTAAGGTAAGAGCCACATTAGAAATAACTGTTTTCATATACTGTATATAGTTTTTAATTTTAATTCATTCTTGGTTCAACTCAAGGTGCAGAAATATTGGAAGAATATTTTCCCACCTGGTCATTAGAATTGGTAGGCCACCCAGGGGCAAGACTGGGGACTTGTCGGGCTCTGAAATTCCATGGCCTCGTTTCAACCCCAGCTTCTCCTTTTTACTAACCGTGACTTTGGACATGTGACTTAATTCTGTACCATTAGATTGATTTTCTCACTTATCCACTGGAAATATACATTCCTGGTACTACAGTCATGATTAAATGAATGGTGTTTTTAAAATACTAGCACATTTCCTGGCACAGAGTGAGCAAAATAAATGGTAACTGTTAGTAAAAATAAGGGGCACCGTTTCTTCATAGCACCTGTTTATTTTTGTGTGGGTGTTTGTATGCCTCTTTTAAAAAATCTGTCTAGGGGCGCCTGGGTGGCTCAGTCGGTTGAGCGTCCAACTTCAGCTCAGGTCACGATCTCGCGGTCCGTGAGTTTGAGCCCCGCGTCGGGCTCTGGGCTGATGGCTCAGAGCCTGGAACCTGCTTCCGATTCTGTGTCTCCCTCTCTCTCTGCCCTTCCCCCGTTCATGCTCTGTCTCTCTCTGTCTCAAAAATAAATAAATATTAAAAAAAATTTTTTTTAAAAATCTGTCTACATAGAGGCATATAAGACACCCATGGCTACTACTGAAACACAATTTAAATACACCCTTCACCATGCCCAGTGAAGAAATAGAGGAATTTCGGGACTGGTATATCCAAACCACTGAATCAGGAAGACAGTATTGGTACAGACATTTCCATCCAGTGCATTTCTCTCTGTGAGAAAAGTGTTCTTTCATGTCAGTGAAGGAGGAAGTTCATTATCCACGAATTGTTCAATGAGACAAATGGTAAGCATGTACTGAAATTCACCTACAGAAGTACGGATACTGTGTTTGTGTATGTGCACACAAATATAGCACCTAAATGTATGTGCATACACACCCAGGATAGAAGAGGGGTTAATTGAAACTCCTTTTTTTAAGGATTTTTTTTAAGTTTATTTATTTATTTTGAGAGAGAAGGCACACGTGTGCATGCAGGAACAGGGGAGGGGTAGAGAGAGAGGGAGAGAGAGAGGATCCCAAAAAGGCTCCGAGCTGTCAGCATAGAGGCAGATGCAGGGCATGAACCCACGAACTGGGAGATCATGACCTGAGCCAAAACCAAGAGTTGGATGTTTAACCAACTGAGCCATCCAGGCACCCCTAATAGATTAATTATTACATCTTTAAATATGCTCCCGTTTTACTTAGGTCACCCTTATTCAGTGGGAATGTGCGACTTATTTTAGGGGGTGTTTAGGATATCTATAATTGGCTCAAGACTCTATGTAGGGGCACCTGGGTGGTTCAGTCAGTTAAGCATCTGACTGTTGGTTTCAGCTCAGGTCTTGATCTCACAGTGTGTGCGTTCAAGCCCCATGTCAGGCTCTGTGCTGTTAGTGCAGAGCCTGCTTGGGATTCTCTCTCTGCCCTCCCCTGCACACGCACATGGGCTCTCTCTCAAAATAAATAAATGTCAAAAAAAAAAAAAGACTCCATGTAAAGATGCTGGGGCTAGAAGCCAACCCGACTTTCTGATATCAATTGGTTATTTATACCAAGATATGACAGAGAGGCAAAGTCCTGAGATTTAAGTTTTTAAAGCCCCTTTTCACAAGGGTAATTCATGCTGGAACTGTATAGGGATGGAGGGAGGGTGGGGGATGAGCTCTTAAAGCAATACTATCTCCTTAGCCCACATTTCTTTTTTCAGCACACATTTGAATACCCAAATGTTAAGATATTGCATTATTTCTACAGCCACCGTATTATTGACTTATGCCCCTTGTGAACTGGAAGATTATAGCACATAATACAATGTCTGCCCCATATAATTTCCCAGAGAGTGGTAGCTGTTATTATCTTAACTGCGTTAAACAGTACCTGGGTCCCTCAGTTTTCTACCATCACTGTTAGTTTCTTCCCGCCACTATCTCCCGAGGTAGTTTTCATTCATTTCTAGGTCACACACCTCTTGCGGAATTTTGTGAAAGCCATGTATCCATTCTTAGAGAAAAGGGCATATCCCTACATGGATAAAGCAAGCACAATCTCCATACCTATTTTACCATGCATTGAGGGTTTCAGCACACCAGATTAAGAACTCCGGGGCTGCTTCAGAAACTGCTCTTTCCTTCTCTAAAAAAATATATTCTGTTGGCAAAGCTGTGGAAAAAAAGGGACCCTTGTGTGCTGTCAGTAGAAATGTAAATTGGAACAGCCACTGTGGGAAATAGTATGGAAGTTCCTTAAAAAACTAAAAATAGAACTACCCTGTGACCCAGCAATCCTACTTCCAGGTATATATCTGAAGGAAATAAAATCATTATCTCGAAGAATTCTCTGTACCCCTGTGTTCATTGCAGCGTTATTCACAGTAGCCAAGGCATGAAAACAACTTAGCTGTCCATCAGCAGATGAATGGATAAAGAAAATGTGAGATATATATATATATAATGGAATCTTGTCCAGCATAAAAATTAAGGAAATCCTGCCTTTTGTGACAACATGGATGGACCCTTAAGGCATCATGCTAAATAAAATAAGTTAGAGAAAGACAAATACCGTATGTTCTCACTTATATGTAGAATCAAAAGGGCTGAACTCGTGCAAACAGAGTGGAATGGTGGGTGCCAGGGGCTGTTGGGTGACGGAAATGGGGAGCTGTTGCTCAAAGGGTACAAGCTTCTAGCTATAAGGTGAGTTAGTTCTGGAAATCTAATGTCATGGTGTCTATAATTAACAATACTGTATTATATACTTCAGAGATTAAGGGAGTAGATCTTAAACGTTATCACCACAAAAGATGATAATTACGTGAGTGGATGGAGGTGTTAACTAACCTTATATATGTGTATCAAATCATCACATTGTATGTATACATCACATTGATGTATACATGTATACATCACATATGTATACCTTACATATGTTATATGTCAATAGTATCTCAATAAAGCTGGAAAAACAATGACAACAACAAAGATATATGTATTTTTCAAGTGCCCTGGAGTTGATTTTAGCAAATATTAGTCAACAGACTCCAAGCTCCTCCCCTGCATCATTTCTCCTGGCTCTTGAGCTAAAGCCCAGCGTCCTTGCTTCTCTGGTAACTGTTCAGACATCCTGAGAGCACTTTGCAGAGGGAGGAAGTGTGAGGCCCATCAGCTCCTTCTGAGGGGCTGGGGCATGATGTGGTTCTGAATTCGACATTATTCAGAAGGTAGTATGATAATATGGTGTATCTGTACCATGTATTACACACCATCTCAAGAGAGTGCAGGAGCAGTACCCCATAATCAGAGTAATATCTCCAAAGCAAAACATGAATATTCACACTAAGTGATAAATAAAGACCATAAAATGCCTTATAGCAGCTTCAAGGAAAGTTCTGCGGCCAAATGAGTTACATTACCAGCAAGCTTTCACTTTTCAGAGGTTTTAGGAATTTCAAATTGCAAATAAAGAATTGTGGATCTATAGCTGAAGTTAGGTATCCAGGGAATTGGTATTAGATTCACATTCCTCTCTCTTTCTGCAAGGCACCTAAGGGATTGTAAATTGCTCCTAGAAACAGTCCTGGATATCAGATGCAGAATTTGTGAATTTGTGAATTACATAAACACAGACATAAGCACAAATAAATTCATATATATGTATATATATTACATTGTATTTATTATTCTATATAATTCTTCTTTTAGCAGCATTTAGCAGTGCATCCCGGTAGCTCCACTTGAACTAATATAAATTGCTTGCCTGGCCTAATACGAACATAGAAATCATTGAAAAAAGACTTGAAAACCACAGCTGGAAATTAGAAACCTATCTCTGCAATGAGATATTTTTATGCAAAGAGAAAATGAATTGAGTACTTGAATCTGGAGCCCCTCTCAGCTTCACTTGAAATAATTTTCCCCCAAAATTGCATGGCATGAGTTCACTGATAAGAAAAGCAATGAGTTTTAATAAAATAAGTATGTCTAAATTTCAACTACCTTTCAGATTTCAAATGGTGCAAGGGAAAAACTTCCTCAAAGGTTTAAAACCTACTGGAAACATGAAAGGAAATGCATAATAAAAATAGTAAAAGTAAGCCAAATCTCTGTGTCTCTATCCTTATATTTATCCATCCACCTCTCTATTTATCTCTCTAACTAGCTATCTAGCTATCATATTGCAGTCAAGCCATTACAAAAATAAAGTATGACCACTGTGAAGACAGTATGACCTTAAAGCTCTCTTTCAAGGAAAATCTCACTTTCATGTATGGAGAACACTTCTATATCGCCTCCTTCCTCTTCCATCTGTCAAGAATCATCTGTATACCTACTGGTGCTCCAAATGTGGCTTTTTAAAGCTTTGAGTCTAGGAGTACCAGAAATACCCTTCTACTAGAAGAATTTACAGTCCAGTTAGAAAAGATGCCACTGGGGTCCTATGGATAAAAATGGCACACAAATCTGCCATAACATGTTTTGTGCGTGATAAAATTTGCTTGATTATCACACATTTACATTCACAGCTAGTGCCTTCCAACCCCTTATTTTTCAGTTTGGACTCCATTCAGATCCCAGGACCACATGTGCCTTGGTGGGAAAAAAAATATTACACTGAAACGGATGAAGTTTTGTTCTGTCGAGCTGAAACGTCGAAATGTCAGAAATCTCATATGGTTCACTGTAATGTATCTATTGCCCTAGGGGAGTTACTCATTTGTTCCCCTTCTAACCTTGACCTTGGACATTTTGTCCTAGAGCAACAGCCACTCCCTAGCATGAATTTGTCCCTAAAGTCTATGTGCCTTCAGACCTCCCTAGGGCTAACTGCTTAACCTGGAGGTTGGATATTGCCTGAGCATTTGGCTCATGGGTTTATATCTGCCTACTCTTTTCTCTAGGCTTCAAGGACTATGAGAATGAGTGCTTCTTTAAGTTTTGTTCCCAGGGCAACTTGTTTTTTTTCTCATTCTAGTCCTAACCCTGCATGACATCTCACTTGATCATCAACCCAGAGCTGTCTGAATTCAACCATCAAAACTCAGTCGAAATGTTCTCCCTCTTAAGTAGATATTTTTCATCCTATTCATATTACTCCCCTCTGCTGCATTTGATATTACAAGTCACTGTGTCCTTCTCCAAAATTCTTTCCTTTTATAATCTATCATGAAGTAGCTGCCTTGGCTCTCAGTACACCTGTGCTACCCGAACCACACAATCACCACTCACCTCTTAGAGCTCCCCAAGGCTTGGTCTCCTGTCTTTTCATTTTGAATTCTCTCAGCGCAGTCTCATTCCACAATGGCTCTGCCCACCAACTATGTGCTGATGGCTCTCTAAGCTCCACCTTTAGCTCAGATTGTACTGTCTAGTGCCATCTTCACTGGGAGGTGCCACAAGGGTCACAGACTCAACTGCTCCTCCTCTTCCAGTGTTTTCTTTCTCAGTTGGTGACATCATACACTCACCTAAATAAGAACTTTGGAATTCATTTCTTTTTTTTTTTAATTTTTTTTTCAACGTTTATTTATTTTTTGGGGGACAGAGAGAGACAGAGCATGAACGGGGGAGGGGCAGAGAGAGAGGGAGACACAGAATCTGAAACAGGCTCCAGGCTCCGAGCCATCAACCCAGAGCCTGACGCGGGGCTCGAACTCATGGACCACGAGATCGTGACCTGGCTGAAGTCGGCCGCTTAACCGACTGCGCCACCCAGGCGCCCCTGGAATTCATTTCTGATCCCTCCTTTTCTCTAGCTTCTCCATGGTCAATCCACCACCCTGTCCTTTCTTTCTCTTCTAGCTAGAGGCTTCTTAAAACTATTTCTTCCTACCCATCTTTTCTGAACTTGCAGTGGAGATCATCAAGGTTACCCAGAGTCTTCCTTCTATCACACCTCTGAATGCAGTCCTTTCCCTTTCATCTGAGACTGGCATGAGAAACATCTAGAAACTAATGCTGTGATTAGCATGCTTGATTTTTGTACAGCTTTTAAAAAAAAATTTTTAACGTTTATTATTTATTTTTGAGAGAGAGAGACAGAGTGTGAGCAGGGTAGGGGCAGAGAGAGAGGGAGATACAGAATCCGAAGCAGGCTTCAGGCTCTGAACTGTCAGCACAGAGCCCGATGTGGGGCTCGAACTCACGAACCGCGAGATCATGACCTGAGCCGAAGTTGGAAGCTTAACCGACTGAGCCACCCAGGTGCCCGTGTACAGCTTTTTAATAAATAATTTCCATGTAGGAAAAGATTTCCTATATTGACTTTTATTACACATGTTAAAAGTTGAGATAAAATACTTGTTCTTAAAATTTTTTTGAACACTGTTTCTAGAAGAGCTAAAGATATGCCGTACACAATGAATACAACTGCCATTTGTTTTTATTATAAAACACTACTGATAAAATGCAAATGCTGGAATCAAATGTTTATATAGTAAAGGTCTTCAAAAAGATATTAATGTGCCATTTAATATCTTCTAAAATTTATATGTAAAAATAAGATACATTTGGTGCCCCTTTAAAAATGGACTTAATTTTTTTATCAGTTTTAAGTTCACGGAAAAATTGGGCAGCAAATGCAGAGAGTTCACATATGTGCCCCTGCCTGCTCCCCATAGGCATAGTCTCCCCCATTACTAAGACCCCCCGCTAGAGTGATATACTTGTAACAATTGATGAACCTATAGTGGCACATAATTACCCAAGTCCATAATTTACATCAGGGTTCATTCTTGTTATTGTACATTTTGTCGGTTTGAAGAAATGTATAATAACATCTAACAACATTATATGATCATAGAGTAGTTCCACTGTTCTAAAAATCCTCTGTGCTCTGCCATTTCATCCTTCCTCCCCCTAATCCCTGACAACCACTGATCTTTTTACTGTCTGCATAGTTTTGCCTTTTCCAGAATGTCATATAGTTAGAATCATACAATATATAGCCCTTACCAATTAGCTTCTTTCCCTTAGTAATATTCATTTAAGTTCCCTCCAAGTCTTTTTATGGCTTGATAGTGCATTTCTTTTTTAGTGCTGAATAATATTCCATTGTCTGGTTGCACCACTATTTCTTTATCTATTTACCTACTCAAGGACACCTTGGCTGCTTCCAAGTTTGAGCAATTATGAAGAAAGCTGCAAGAAACATTCACGTGTGGGTTTTTGTAAGGGCATAGGTTCACAACTCCTTTGGGTAAATGTCAAAGAGAATGACTGCTGGATCATATGGTAAGAGAATATTTAGTTTTGTAGGAAACTTCCAAACTGTCTTCCAGAGTGGCTATACCATTTGGTATTCCCACCATCGATGAATGAGAGTTCCTGTACCTCTACATCCTAACAACATGGTATTGTCAGTGCCCTGAAATTTGGCTATTCTAATACATGTGTAGTGGCCTCGAAGGTATTATGCTGAGTGAAATAAGGCAACTGGAGAAGGACAGATATCATATGTTTTCACTCATATGTGGATCTTGAGAAGCTTAAAAGAAGCTTCTCAAGGGAAGGGAAGGGAAGGGGAAAAATAGTTACCGAGAGGGAGGGAGGCAAACCATAAGAGACACTTAAATACAGAGAAAAAACTGAGGGTTGATGGGGGTGGGGGAGAGGGGAAAATGGGTCATGGGCATTGAGGAGGGCACTTGTTGGGATGAGCACCGGGTATCGTATGCAAGCAATAAACCATAGGAATCTACCCCAAAAACCAAGGGCACACTTTGCATATCATATGTTAGCCAATTTGACAATAAATTATATTTTAACATTTTAAAAAAAGATGTGTAGCGGCCTCTAAGTTTTGTTCAATTAGCATTTCCTTGATGACATATAACATGGAACATCTTTTCCTATGTTTATTTGCCACCTGTGTATCTTCTTTGTTAAGGTGTCTTTTAAGGTCTTTGGCCCATTTTTTTTAAGTTTGTGTATTTAGTTTGAAAAGGAGAGAGCAGGAGAGAGAGCAGAGAGAGGGAGAGAGGGGGAATCCCAAGCAGGCTCCCCACTGTCAGCGTGGAGCCAGATGTGAGGCTCAGACACACAAACCATGAAATCATGACCTGAGCTGAAACCAAGAGTCGGACACTCAACCAACTGAACCACTCTGGCACCCCGACCCATTGCTTGAGTTTTTTGTTTTCTTACTGTTGAGCTTTAAGAGTTCTTTGTGTGTTTTGGAAAACAGTTCTTTATCAGATGTATCATCTGCAAATATTTTCTGCCTATCTGTGCCTTCTCTTTTCATTGTCCTGACAGTGTCTTTCACAAGACAGAGATTTTTAATTTTAATGAAGTCTGGATCATCAATTCTTTCTTTTGTGGATTGTGCCTCTGATATTGTATCTAAAAAGTCATTGCCAAGCCCAGATCATCTAATTTTTTTCCTGTGTTATCTTCTAGGAGTTTTAGAATTTTGTGTTTTACATTTAGGTCTATGATCCATTTTGAGTTAATTTTTGAGAAGAGAATTTTTGAATCTTTGTCTAGATTCAATTTTTTATATATGAATGTCCAGTTGTTACAGTGCAATTTGTTGCACAAACTATCTTTGTTCCTTTGTATTGCCTTTTCTCCTTTGTCAAAGATCAGTTGACTACACTTATGTGGATCTGTTTCTAGGTTCTCTATTGTGTTAATTTGATCTGTTTACTATTTTTCCAATGCTCCACTGTTTCAATAACTGTAGCTTTATAGTAAGTCTTGATATCGGGCAGTCTGAATCCTCTAACTTTGCTTTTCTCCTCCAGTATTACACTGGCTAATCTGGGTCTTTATAAACACTTTGTGGACATCTACAAAATAACTTGTCAGTATTCTGGTTGGGATTGCATTGAATCTATAGATCAAGTTGTGAAGAACTGACATATTGACAATAGTGGGTCTTCCAATCCATGAAAATGGAATAGAATCTCTCTCCCTTTATTTAGTTCTTTGATTTCCTCCACCAAAGTCTCATAGTTTGCTTCATATGGGTCTCATACTCATTTTGTTACATTTACACCTAAGCATTTCATTTTGGGGGGTGCGGATGTCAATGTTAAATTTAGGATTCCACTTGTTTGTTGCTGGTATAGGAAAGCAATTGGCTTTTGTGTGTTATTAGCCTTCTATCCTATCCTGCAACCTTGCCGTAATTACTTATTACTTCCAGGAGTTTTTTTTGTCAGTTCTTTCAGATTTTCTACATAAATAATAATGTCATTTGTGAACAAAGACAGTTTTAGTTCTTTATTCCAGATACGTATATCTTTTATTTCCTTTTCTTGACTTACTGCATTAGCTAGCACTTTCACTACCCTGTTGGAAAGCAGTGACAACAGGAGACAGCCTTCTTCTGTTCCTGATCTTATCGGGGGTATCTTTGAGTTTTGTACCATCAACTATAATGTTAGCAGTAAGTTTTTGTAGATGATCTTTACCAAACTGAGGAAGTCTCTTCATTCTTAGCCTATTGAGTGTTTTTATCACAAATGAGTGTTAAATTTTGCCAAATGTTTTTTCTGCATCCGTTGACATGATTATGTAAATTTTTTAGCCTGTTGAGGTGTTGTATTACATCAGTTGATTTTCAGAGTTGAACCAGCTTTACATACCTGGTATAAATCCCACTTGGTCGTGGTGTATAATTCTTTTTATCATTCAGTGCACTTTTAATAGCTTTAGGAGTTAAATAAAAGAACTTTTCTAAAAATGAGCAAAAACAAGAGTATGAGTATATAAGGGCTGAGGACTGAAAAACGGTATAAGGTACCTAGAAATCTCAATATCGGTGCTATGTTTTTAACCTACAAGGAAGAGTGATGTGTAAACTAACCCAAGGCACAATGTACTCTTCTTGTTCCAAAAGAGTTCGTAATTTGCTAATGTAAATAAAACATATAAATAACTGTGATACTGTAGCTGCATATTTTATGGGTTGTACAAAGTGGTCATGAATTAAGTGACATGACTTAGAGAAAATCGCCGTCTCGTTTTAGCACTTCTTTCTTTTCCTTGCTTTTGGAAATCTCTTTTGAAAATCCTTTCTAAATTCCTGTCCAAAAAAATATTGTAGTAAAAAGGAGTATAAAGAAGAGGAGTAGGAAGAGGAGAAAGTAATGAACTGTGATTAAAGATTAAAGCTTTTGTGTGGAGATAAAGAGGTACATGGGAAATCTCTGTACCTTCCTCTCAAGTTTTCTCTGAATCTAAAACTGCTCTAAAAAAATAAAGTCAAAAAAAGATTAGCATTTTTTCAGAAGAACACTTTATCAAAGCTTTCTAGAGAGCTCAGGGGTTATTGTGGACCCAATGCTGCATTTTTTAGGTAACAATGGATGGAAATGATCCCTGGAAAGTACTCTTTTTTTCCTTTAGGAGTGGAAAAAATTATTCCTCTGAGTGAACAAAAAAGAGTGTTATACTCACATATTGAGGATTTGAGGAGAAAACAAGGACAAGGAATACGGTAGAATTAAGGGACTTTGTTCCCTTTTCCTTTGCTTTTTCTTTATTCCAGGAAGAGGTTCTCAATATTCAAATCATCAGTGGGAACTTTTAAAAATCTCTTCTTTTGAGTTTTGCCCCAGAGAAATTAAATCTGAATCTCTAGAGATATAACTCAGGCATCTGTCTCTTAATAAACTCCCCAGGCAATTCTAATATGCAGTCACAGTGGTGAGCCATGCCCCAACAGATCTGAAAGGGAGGTGCCAATGAAGACTTTAACAAGGAATTTGAGAGGAGGTAGATATATCACCTTCAGCCAGTGTCACCTAACCAGCTGATCCTGGTAAGATTGGTGGGAATACAGCCACCAAAATAAGCCAGGTCTGGGAGGGAGTCTCATGTCTTTACCGTTGAAAATAAGAGGGTTGGAGGGGCGCCTGAGTGGTTCAGTCGGTTAACTAACTGTCCAACCTGGAGCCTGCTTCAGATTCTGTGTCTCCCTCTCTCTCTGCTCGCCCCCACTCATGCTCTGTCTCTCTCTCTCTCTCTCAAAAATAAATAATAAAAAAATTACCACTTGCTACAGCATCTTGAACTGACTAAAGCTAAAGAAACAGAGAGGGGGGAAAGGTTTCCCTAGCTATTAAATCCCTGGTGAGAGATTTCTTCTTCTAGCCTGCCTCTAAAATGTTCAGTCTCGGTCCACTAATAAACATATACTCACTGAAATGCACATTAAATGATCTGAGCATTTGGGAAAATAGTAATATGGAAAGTCAGGTATGAGGTTGGTATGTGGGTGGATGATTTCAAAAGCTCTTAGCTCTTGCTATCAGTAAATGTGTGACATTTTTCCTCCCTTTTAGAATTCATGTATTGTTTACTGCTTGCGGGGTACTTTTGGGGGTGTAAAGACACCTCTCACCTATTCTCATTCTGGAAATGTGCCAGTTCCTCGGTGTAGAAGAGGAAAAGCTACAGTTGGTTATAAAAACGTGATGGATGATTTAGGTGACTGTATTCAGCTGTAAGCAATAAACGCTGAGCTCGGCAGAAACTACCATAGGCAAAACACAAGTGATTTACTAGCTATCCAAAGCACATGAGATTTGTAATGCATGAGACCCTCAGGCCCATCACTTCTCTTCAGCAATGGGAGACCATATTTTGGTGAACAACGACACGTTTAATTTCAACTTCGTGTTGCAAAACAAAAAGGCAGCCTCATTTTCATTTGATTATGTTTTTTCTCTCATAAAGTGCCTTTGCATCTTATTGGAAGTGCAAATGGTTTCTTAAGAAGCAGAAACAGCAGAGCATGTTAGAAACAATATCCATCAGGAGACATTTATTATTGACGGTGTGTTTGCACGTGGTTGGTGAGATCAAAATGAGAAATCCAGAGTGCTGTAACAGATCCGTTGCATTCTGATAGCCTCTCCCGAAAACGGATTCTAATAGCTTAGTGCTTTTTAGGGCAGATGTGTAGCCAGGTGCTAGCTATGGTTGCATATGGATACTGAAAACAGTCTTGGCATCCTCAAAAAAAAAAAAAAAAGCCAGAGAAAAATAGTAAGAGAAGAAATGTTACCCACTGAACTGAGGGTAAAACGTGTAGTCACAAAAGACCATGAACTCAAATCCTAACGTGGTTAATGATATATAGTTTGAATGCTATAAACTTACTGCATCTCATTGTATCAGCCTGTGAAACACTGACCTATTTTGCAATTTCAATGTGAGAGATAAATAAAATCTCTTCCCAGCCACTTTGAAAATAGATTCTGCATTTCAGAATAAATGTTAAGCAATAATAATGATGATGGAATAGCTGACACAGTGCGAATTTTAAATAGAGCAGAGTAACTTTCTAATTACGGGCTAAGTTTTATTCTTTGTAAGTGTAATTAGAAAGCGACTATGTTCCTTTAATTAGAAAGTTAATTAGATTGTGACCTCTTTTCCTGTCTTATTGTCTTGGACTGCAGGCCAGAAGTAAATTACAAATCCCACTCCTTGCGTGACTGTATAAGGCTGGAGAAACATAGATGTGATTATAAAGACTAATAGTAGGACTTACAAGTCAGATAGGACCTTCAGAGGCTATGGATGGATCTCCCAATAGAAAAGAGTTTAGCGGGATAAATGAAGAAGATACTCCTCTAGATAAAGCCTGCATAGTAAGGTCCCTAAGTTGTGTTCTTCAGGATGCTGGTTCTCATACTTTGGTACGCATGCATGAGAATCACCTGAAGGTCTTGTTGCGTTCTTCTCACCTGGAGCTTCCAATTCAGCAAATCTGGGGTGGAACGTAAGAATTTACATTTTGGAGTGCCTGGGTGGCTCGGTCTCCGACTCTTGATTTCGGCTCAGGTCGTGATCCCACAGTTCATGAGTGTGAGCCCTGCACTGGGCTCCACACTGACAGCACAGAGCCTGCTTGGGATCCTCTCTCTCCCCCTCTCTCTCTGCCCTTCCCCTGCTCACTCGATCTCTCTCTCAAAATAAATAAATAAACTTAAAAAAAGAATTTAAATTTCTGATGAGTTTACGGTCCATGCTGATGCAGCTGGTTTAAGAAGCACACTTTGAAAACTGTTGCCTTAAACTATTAATAGCGTTAGGCTTAAGTATTGTTTACAATCAATCAAATAAGTTTGAGGGTTCTTAGAGTTGAAGAAAATTAAGCCCGTTTCTTTCCTGTGTGATACCTCAGAGCCTTTTATATGTTATTAGACTTTGTGAATTTTCAAGAAGCATCGCAACGTGGCAGGCTCTACGTACCATCATGGCACTCATTTCCAAAGGTGGAGCCTGGGAGCACTTGAGCTCTCTTTCCTCAGAGGTCCACCGGAGCTTTCACTGTTTCACATACTGTTGTTTGAATGGGTTGTTAGAATGGTTTGTCAATTAGCGTTAACAGCCGAATGTTGGAGTTTTCATTGGTCTAATTAGGGACTTTCCCATGTGGGTACTGGTTAAAAGATTGTGGGGACATCCCCTTGCATGAACAAGGCATACAAATCTAGTAAGGCTTCACTCTTTAATGTGAGAAATGGTGTTCTAAACTTGATTCCTAATTCTGGAAACTTCTTGATTGCCTGGCTCCTACCAGCCTAATTAGCTGAATTCTTTCTCTAATATTATCATATTTGCCTTTGGGTGAAGCTTTCATGCAAAATGATGTTGGATCCCTTTAAAAGACATTTGTGGCTTCATAGAGTTGACTGGCCGTTTTGTGCTTGCTTGTTAATAAATGTCTAAAGACGATTTTGCTCCTAGTTGGCTCAAATTACAATCTAGGAGCAAAGCTCCTCGAGGAAGAGGCTAACCCTTCACCACATCTAGCCAGGGGCAGCTGTGGCCATCTGCAGGAGAGGACACAATAGCCGTGTGAGAGGAGATTGCCTTAGGTCAGATCACAACACTACCCCCCCCCCCCCCCCCGTTATTCTGGAGTCTTTGTGAAGCATTTCTTGCCACCACTGCTCTTCAAAAACATGTGGGGGAATGCTTGCTGTGCGATTATTTTCAGCGTCTTAGAACAAAGGAGGCCCATGTCACAGGAAACGAAACAGCATTAGTAAACTGGTCTGTGGAGTCTCGATTGTGTGAAAATTCCATGCAGAGCAAAACAGAAACACAAGAATCGCATGGAAGCAAGCAAATAGCAAAGAGGTAATGATTTCACGTTTACATTCTTAGCTGCAGTTTCCTAGGGAAATAATAACTTAAGGTAACTAGTCCATTTTCCTTACTTGGTGGTATAAATTGCATTTTGTCTAGAAAAAGAGTGCTCTAGAACAGGAAGACTTCAGCTAAAAAAAATTGTGTGTATGGACAATACTGGCAAATTCAAAGATATCCTTTGGTCTGTTCTTATTTTGCTTTCTTGAAAACAAGATGCTCATATGTACATAATCTCAAAATTGAGTGAAATTAAGAAATCTCATCCCTAATATATTTTTACATACAAAATAGGTGTCCAGTAGATGTCTGGGTTTGCACTGTTGTTGTTTCAGTTGTAGGTTATTACATGGGCATAGAATATATAGAAATAGCAGGTATTTTGATGGCACAGTGGCCCTAATCTACAGTGAACTTTGAGTGAGTACCATTTCAGGCCAGAATTAATAGAAAGCACTCTACTCTCGAATTAGATTCGAGTTCATTTGTTGTCTGTATCACTTACCAGCTCTGTTGGCTGAAAGATACCCTGGAAAATTCTGATTTATTTGAGTTTCAATTTGCAACTCTCAAAACGCGATTAATAAAACCTTACCTCATAGAATGACTCATTCGCTCACTCGAGAAACATTTATTGACTCATTTCCATGTGATGGGCACCGCTGCAAGACTGGGGGGACAGCGCTGAACAAGCATGTTCATTACTGTCATGGAGCCCTCATCTAGTCACAGAGGACAGCAAAGACCACCCACACATGGGCAGGGTAATAACTGGGGATTATGAGCTTTATGAAAAAAAAAATAAGTCAGGATAAAGGGGCAAGAGAGAATTTTAAGAATGCTGTTATTAGGAATCAAACACAGCCTTTATGACAAATGGATATTTGAGCAGACTTGGAGGAAGTGAATGAGGTCTTCTGTGCTGCGAGCTACAACATGGTAGAACATGTGTAAAGAACATTGTAAAATATCTGACACAGAGTAGGTGTGTAGCAAATGGTATATATTTTCTATTATGATTACCGTTGACAACATTATCGCTGATGTTGATGCATTTTCATAAACGCTTAACTCATGCACATGTTTGGGAAGACCAACTTGAGGAGACAATTGCTAGCTAAAAAAAAAGCCCTCGCAGATGAACTATCACTTAAGGAAGGGTCCAGACTTCTTGATATTGCTGCAACAGAAGTCTAAACTCTGACCACTGCTTTTGGCAAGAGCCTTATTATAATCATTGCAATAGTTTGTACTCCCAGGATATTGATAGAGACAGTGCGTGGGATGGTAGCTATTAAAAATAATTTCAGCCACCATCATAAGTTACTGATTACTTTTTATTCGTCATGCAATGTGCTGAGTGTTTTACACTCACTCTTGCTTTGAATTCTCTAGACAATCCTGTAAGGTCGATATCGTTAGTATGTTCTAAAGTAACTTGCCTAGGATTGGAGGATTGGAGCCTGGAGTGGTGTGAAAACAAGGCCCACACCCTTATTCACCATATTCACAACGTAAAATATATTGGCAAAAAAAAAAATTATAGCACTCTTGAAATTGTACTTATTTCAGTTAACATTATGGAGTATAAAACTAAATTTTTGCTCCTGACTTTGGAACCTAGACTTCTGTGTGCTTTTTGTTCTTAAGTGGAAACTGTATTTTTAATACCAAATAAAAAAAAACACGAAAATAAACTTCTGGAGAACCTATTTATGCACCAAGAACTTTCTAGAAATAACAATTCTTGGAATTCTGAGCACTGAGAGAGCAAAGAATGCATTTTGACATTTTAAAATAGTGCCCCCTCCCCTCAATTCCCTATGTATCCAACGTCTCTCTAAAGTGTTGTAGATCACATTCAAATGCCTGAGTGGAATCATTCATGCAATTCTAAATCATTACTAAGGCCTATTTAAGACATGGAGGTTTTATAATTTAGGTGTTGTTTGAAAAACCAAATACCTGACTAAGACAGCTTATTAGATTTTTGAACTTTATTTAGTGGAATGACCTCTGGTGCAACAAATAGTATAAACTGGTTTTGAATTATGATTCAGAGTAGCCTGTGGCTGGCCCTGAATAGACAGACAATTAGGTAGTGAATTTATTACAAAGTAAATCCCCAGTGACCTACTGTTTTTCTTTTCTAGTCAAGTTCCTCAAAGTATAATCCTATCACTGTGGACTTGAACGAGCTAATCACTGTCTCCCAAGCTGAACTATAGCGTCACATGGAAGTTCACTTTTCATCTTATTCAATTTGACCTTGAGGAAGCTGGATCACAAAAAGGCAATACAATCTCCAATTCTAAACTTTAAGCATCTTGTAATTTCTCCGCCCAGAATGATTCCCAAGATACCTTGCGAAATTTAAAAAAGAAAGTGGTCAGATTTGCTACCTCTAATTTATTCTCCCACATCTTTTGGCATCTCTTTCCTTTTATCAGTGTGTCTCACACACAGTTCACTGTACCCAGTGGGCAACCCTATGCATGGGGCAGAACCTGGCAATAATAAGTGCCCACCATCATCCTCTGTGGTTGGGCCTCCAGCTCTGATGCTTAAAGCAATACCTGACACATAGTTGGCACACATATGGTGTTAGTTGTTTGAACCACTAACTCAGTAAATTAATGAATAGATCAACCATCCAGCGGACAGAAAACAGAAAGCTCGCCTTCTACTTTCATTTGTTTGGAGTTCAGTGCAGGACTAGAGAACCCATTGGAAAAAATATTGTACATACATATAGTAGCAAATGATTAATGATTAACATTTCCTGGAAACATTAATATCCTACTTTGACTTTCTGTAAACATCAAACTAAAGGAATGCTTAACTGGAAATTTTAAATTCTCATGGGGCAAAATCATGAGGGAGACACTGCGGGGATATGACTGGATACATTTTTGGCATCTGTCTCAACATCCAGCATCCTAGGAGTGTAAAATATGGGCTAGATTGCCACTTAACCTGTTGGAATTTCAGATTTACCAAACTATGTCCCCTTTATTTCCTCTTTAGACTTTCATCTGCAGATAGATAATTCATTTGGAAAGCATAAAATGAGCACCACTTTAAGTAGAGGATGGGCAAGACAAGGGAAGTTTTGAAAACCATCTTTTGAAATAATTTCCTTGTCTGTACACCAGCACCCAGGAGTTTCTATGGCCTAAAATTTTAAAGCAGTAATTATAGTATGACAAAACAATATTCAGTTCTAAGATACATTTCAGAATTTTAAAGCACACTTCAAATACATCAAGGCACATTATTTGATAACCGTAAGATTAATGTGCAACCAGAAATATCCTTGGCATTTTAGTGTTAAGGAATGACAAATACTGCAGATTTGAACGTCAAGGGGCTCACATTCCTGCCTCTTACTGTAGGGAAATGTCAAGAAGGGCAGGCACTTCCCCTACGCCTCTTGGAAGAAGGTCTGGTGATGGTTAATGCTGTCCATAAATAGCAAAATAGAGGTCACCAGATACAACTCCATAGCTGGGGTGAGACAGGGAACACTGGGCCAAGCCTTGTGAGCTACGAGTCTCAGCAGAAGCTGAGAGTCTCATCGTAGAACTCTCACACACTGTTTCAAGTAAGCATCAGGGTAGTAACTTGAGATTCTTGCTATAGTCCGCTCCCTATTGTAAAATTTGTTTGACTTCAAGGAGAGGTACAACAGTTACTGCTATTCGCCATGGATAACCAGGGTGAAAACTATGCATTATGTGTCAATTACTATGAACTATTTGAGAATTGTTTAGTTGAACCTGAAAAAAAAAATAGATCAATAGGGTCTCCTTGGCATAGTCTTGAAGAAGCTACATAGGCAGAAATGGAAATTTATGATGGAGGAGGAGCTACCCTAAGTACAACGGAGAGTGCTGGCAAAAGAGTTGGAGCACCATGAATGGGGCCAGAGTAGATTAGTGTAGCTTCTTTGGTTTGATTATGGAAATGTGATAGAAAACTGCTGTGGGAGGGGTGCCTGAGTGGCTCAGTCAGTAAAGCATCCAACTTCAGCTCAGTTCATGATTTTATGGTTCATGAGCTGGAGCCCCGCAATGGGCTTTGGGCTGACAGCTCAGAGCCTGGAGCCTGCTTCGGATGTTGTGTCTCCCCCTCTCTCTCTGCCCCTCCCCTGTTCCCATTCTGTCTCTCTGTCTCTCAAAACTACATAAACATTTTAAAAAATTAATTATAAAAAGAAGGAAACTACTGTGGGAATGAAAGACAGTGGTGATATAAAGGAGTGACTGACAAGATGACAGCTAGTCAAGGAATCTGCCTTAGAAGGTGGCCAATCAGGATCAATTCTGGAAAAGGACTTGTAGAAGATATTTGGCATATTGAATGGACATGGTTTGGTGTTCGACTGGATAATGAGAGCAAAAGTGTAAAACATCACTCAAAGTCGAGGAATCGGACTATTGCTAGTGACAGAGAGACAGATGAGTAGCAGGGAAAGTATGAGAAGGAGGAAAAGAAGAGGAATTTTTAAATGATTACTTTCAGCATTATCCTTTCTGCTTTGGAACCTCCTACCTCCCTCCAACTGAGGAGAAGAGGTAGTCCCACCTAAAGGATCCTGAATGAGGTTGAGGGTACCTAGGCTGCCGTGACTTCTCCCGTTCAGCGGAAACCTTGGTATTAGTTATGAGCTGCAGGATACAGATGCCAACCTGATAAATCTGCTGTCCCTCTCAAGGCCTCCCGAATCACGGCTCCTTAGGCCCCGTTGTGTTCCACTTCACAGAAAACCTCCTCCACCTCCTTTCTGGTTATCCCAGCTTGCGTTCCTCATAATTCTCTGCAGACAGAGCCCCTCCTTCTTCTTGTGTTCTGATGGTGGTGCTGCTTTCTGGATTGCTCTTCTAATGACAACCTTCTGCTGGCCTGGTTCTCCAGGATTCATAGCAAGGATGTTCCAGCACTCTGTCTCATTCACCTGGTCACAAGCCACCGTCTCACTTTGCACTCTGCTCATTGATCTGTGCCAAGCATAGGACCAAGTTGTGATTTTGTAGAAGTGTGCTCCTTAGAAACTGTGCCCTTTTTTCTATCTGTACGCCTACAATTCTACCTCAGTCTCCAAGCCATTTTCCCCAGTGTCTGCCTCATCCTAGAGAGCTGCCATTGTTTCAAAATAGTTACAGCCTGACATGCGTAGAACACGTGTGCAGGATTCCCTGCTATGTACTTGGCATATGTTATCTCCTTTAATCTTAACGACTATCCTGAAAAGAAGATGTTATGACTTATTTTTGCAGATGACAAAACTGAGTTTCACAAGTTTTATAACTCATACAACACAGGAGATATGTAATGGCCAGGACTTAAAATGGACTGTTTAAATTTGAGACTTGACTTTTTCCAGAGTGCTATAGCAAAATAGGGATGTGGACAAGTGTTAGGAGATAGCTTTCTGTCTGTTGCCACCTATCCTGTTTACCGTGCTGAACCATGAGACCTCATAGCTCACCCTCAGGATGGTTATATCATCCTGTTTAATTGAGAAATTACTAAGAGCTATCTATAGCTTGATATTCTCTAATTAAGGTGTAAGAAATGAGTAGGTGCAACCATAAAGCTAGAAATATGGATTGGAGATTTGTCTACACACAGATTGTATTTGATTCCTCTTGCTGCTGTGGCAAATGGCCACAAGCTTAGTGGCTTAAAACAACACAAATTTATGAGTAGGTCAGTGACATGGGTCTCCCGGGGATAAAACCAAAGTGTCAGCAGGGCTGAATTCCCTTCTGGAAACTCTAGGGGAGGCTTGGTCACCTTGCCTTTTCTAGCTTCTGAAAGTTGCCCACATTCCTTGGCTTGTGGCCCACTTTCTCCATCTTCAAAGCCAGCAATGTCTAATTTCTCTAACCATGTTCTTATCATGGTATCTCTTGCTGACCACAGCAGAAAAAGGCTCTCTGCTTTTACAAGGACTCATGTGATTAGAAAGGGCACACCGCAATAATCTCTCATCTCAAGGTCCGTAACCTTTACCACAACTGCAAAGTCCCCTTTCTCATGTGGGGCAACATATTCACAGGTGATTAGGATGTTGGGTATCTTTAGATTATCTGATTTCTGATTATTATCTGATTATTATCTGATTTCTTCAAAGATATTTTCTGAACCAGAAAGAACAGATGAGAGTCTCATAGTCATTGTCAACTAGAGCCATTTTGATACATAACACAGCCACCCAAATGACAAGGAAATCCTCTGAGGCGATACAGACAGTGATACTCTATCCTTAATTCTACATAACTATAGATTTTCTGTATGGTGGCAGTGGTGTCTTATCTTAAAGTGACAGTGACTCCCACACCTTGCTAGATAATGCCACATATTCCAGTTCATCCCACTTAGCCATTAAAAGGGGCACGTTTTTGTTTCATTGGAGCAAAGGGATGTCTGTCATTTTCTGAGGTTCTTTCCATTGGTGTCTGATTTTGTAGTAATTTGAAATCTAGACCTTTTTCTAAGCTATTCAAGTTGACATTTTTTCTTCCCTGACAGTTCCTATCTGGGCAACGGTAGTCTAGGAGAAGGACAAATACCATGGGCTGAATCTTCTACTAGTTGGAATTCTCAGAGAATGAGTATTGGTAGTGTCTTCTAGCCCCTTCTCAGATGCATGGGTTATCCCTTGGACCTGGTTATCTGTGACATCAATTTGCTACATCCTAAATTTCATCAGAGGAAAATATTCCTCAAGAGAAATGTTATGTCAGGTAGCTTTTTAGCACAAAAGCTATATACATCCTGAATTATATAAGAAGGAACTTTACAACAAGTGTTGGTTTATCAGTCCTCAGCAATCACCTAGCATGTCTTGTCTGTAGATTATCTTTCACCATTTCTGTTTCTGACTGAATAACTAGTTGTCAGATCTAGCTAACTATCTCGCCTTTTTGCTTCAATGAGCTGCTTTCCTAGGATTGACTCCTTTGTGCCTACACAGAGCACGGTCCAGCGTTATTTCAGACACTCAAACTAGGTCAGAGTGGATTCAGGGCCTTAATCACAGACACTCATGTCAGGTGGATGTCACTATCAAAATCAGAATTCTAGTTCTATCTCATATTGGCCAGAGAATAGTGTTTCTAATTTAAAATAAATGGTGGGAGAAGGGATAGAAAAGTAACAATATGGAACATGAGCAGGATGTCTACTTATTTCTGCATCCTTTCTTTTTCTCACTAATTATTAAGACAGATGACACCAGAGCCCTTTGTTCGTAACCCCCACGGTTGCATATGGTTGCTTTCGATGATGCGGTATCATCTAGAAGTGAGCATTCGTGGGCTGGAGGACTAGGAAGGCAAACGAAATCCAATCTGTACGAAGGAACTTTAGCAGCTCCCCTGCCCCATTCCGCTAACTGACATAAAGTACCAAAGAGTTAGATAGGCTGTGTCATTTTTTCAAGTATGTAGAGAAATACTAGGTGATTCTACTTCAACATATGTAGTTACCAATGAGCACGTACTGCCTTTTCACTGGTGTGGTTCAAATTGGTCCTCAGGTGGTCTGCCTGAAAATTTACCATTTGTGGGCTCTGGTGGCGATGTTTCTAGAACTGTTTGTTTTCTTGTCAATTTAGCATTAATCAGGACACCAATGCCAATAATGGATGCATCCCCTGCCTCTCCTGTTATACAGGTCTCCTTTTCACAGATCAATATGGATATAGGTAGATGTAGATACTGAGAGGTTACCTAAGTCTGCCTTTCCAGTCTGTCCCTTAGGTTAGGGTCACCTTTTGTGTTAAGGCCATCTTCCTATATACTATGACCCAACCGCCTCATAAAAGCAAGGCACAAATTCCAACCCTAAAAGGCCATTTCTCTGGGCCACTATTTGCCTCCACCCATTAATTTGCTCCCAGTTGAATGTGTTTTCTCTCATCTCTGTGTCGGAGGTTCCTGACACTCATATTCCCCTTTGGATTTCCTCATTTGGGTGGATTCTTTAGAATTATCCCTTGGCTAGTAAACCCTTGGTTACTCCTCTCTTAGTGTTCTACTGCCTAGATGACAATTCCCTGTTCCACTCCCACCCAGGCCACCCATGGATCTTCCCTCTCTGCCATTTTCAACAAGACAATGAAGTGTTTCATCAGTGTTTTTTTTTTTATGAAAAAAGGTATGTTTTAAGATGGTTTAAATATCTTCTTCAAAATAACAAAAGTGTTCTTTATTGTATATGTATGTATAGTCTAAGACTTTCCCCCATCCCATGCCTCTTCTTCAGCTACCTAATGTGAATAATGTGGAATTTCCAAATTTTCTTCCAACGTTCATGTTTTACTTATTCCATTGTCAAGACTACATCAAATGACATTATCATTCTTGGGATCCTGGAAGTAAGATCTTTTGAGAAATCACAGTGCCAACAGAAATTATAAAATAAAGGTACTTGGGTAAGAGGAATGATCACTTATGGCATTTATAGATCAGATTGAAAACCAATGGTTACACATTTCGCCTCTAGCTTTTGCTAAATAGTTGGTTCTATTGCTTCATTCACAATAAGCAATAAGATATATTTTGGCAAAACCATTTACAAAAACTTCCAGCAACATGAACAGAGAAAGAGATCCTGAGAGAGATGCTATGAGTATCTTAAGCATACAAATTTCTACCCTCCAGAAATCTCATTTTAGCATTTATCTTTGACTTAGGGCGGCCAATTTTAAGTATAACTGGCTCTTCTGATAAAATACTTTACTTTCAGTTTTTTCTTTCTCTTAAAGAGAACACAATTTTGAGGGGTTTTGGTTTGTTTTCACTAGTTGATGTAATGGCCAGAACACTTACCACCCTCTACTTCCCTAACACACATATACATAGTTCTTAAATTCCCAATTTTTTTTTTTTTAAAACTTACCTGGTCAAATGCTTGTTTACATGGTATAGATGCCTTGGTGATGTGGACCAGTTCTTTTCTGTCATTTATTGCTCCCTCTCAGTGATTTCTGGAAATCCATTTATGATAAAATCATTATTTCATAATTGTTACATATTCAGAAAACTGGTGATTTCAGAAATGCGGGCAAATTGCCTTATCAAAGCATACATTTAAGGAAATGTGCAGATTTCAAGATTCCACAACCTCAATTATCAGGTGATTTGAGGACCTTCTTCATTAGCTTCTCTGAGGTGCTTTTTACCAAGATTCACCCCCTAGCCTGCTACAGACTTAGTAAGCCAGAGTCTCTGAGGATTAAGCCAGGAAAGGGAACCTGCTCTGATAATTTTCATGAACACGAAAACTGGAGAACCATTAGCCCTCACAGCCATTAGAAATCTAGTTTGGGGTCTAGAAGAGGTAATCACAACGTGTCATCTAAAAAACCCTGTATGGGTGACTGGGTGGCTCAGTCAGTTAAGCACCCAACTCTTGGTTTTGAGCTCAGGTTATGATCTCAGGGTTCATGAGTTCAAGCCCTGTGTCAGGCTCCGTGGGGCCTGCTTGGGGTTGTCTCAGTCTCTCCCCCACTCTCTGCCCCTCCCCTTCTTCTACTCTTTCTCAAAATAAATAAATAAACTTAAAAAAAAAGCTAAATAAAAATTTAAAACCCTGTATTTCCTTTTTTTCTTTTTTCTTTCTTTTCCTTTTCTTTTTCTTCTAAATATAATTTATTGTCAAAGTAGCTAACATAAAGTATATACAGTGTGTTCTTGGTTTTGGGAGTAGATTCCCCTGATTCCTCACTTACACACAACACCCAGTGCTCATCCCCACAAATGCCCTCCTCAGTGCCCATCACCCACCCCCTCCCATCAACGCTCAGTTGGTTCTGTTTTTAAAAGTCTCTTATGGTTTGCCTCCCTCTCTGTTTCAAACTATTTTTCCCCTCCCCTTCCCCCATAGTCTTCTGTTAAGTTTCTCAAGTTCCACATATGAGTGAAAACATATGCTATCGGTCTTTCTCTGACTGACTTATTTCACTTAGCATAATACTCTCCAATTCTATCCACGTTGATGAAAACGGCAAGATGTCATTCTTTCTCATTGCCAAGTACTATTCCATTGTATATATAAACCACATCTTCTTTATCTCTTCGTCAGTTGATGGACATTTGGTTCTTTCCATAATTTGGCTATGGTTGACAGCACTGTTATAAATATTGGAGTACATGTGCCCCTATGAATCAGCACTCCTATATCCTTTGGATATATTCCTAGTAGTGCTATCGCTGGGTTGTAGGTAATTCTATTTTTAATGTTTTAAGGAACCTCCACACTGTTTTTCCAGAGTGGCTGCACCAGTTTACATTCCCACGAACAGTGCAAAAGGGTTTCCCTTTCTCCACATCTTCACCAACATCTGTTGTTTCCTGAGTTGTTCATTTTAGCCACTCTGACTAGTATGAGGTGGTATCTCTATGTGGTTTTGATTTGTATTTCCCTCATGATGGGTTACATTGAGCATCTTTTCATGTGTCTCTTGGCCATCTGGATGTCTTCTTTGGAAAATTGTCTATTCGTGTCTTCTCTCCATTTCTTCACTGGATTATTTGGTTTTTTTGGGTGTTGAGTTTGGTAAATTCTTTATAGATTTTGGATACTACCTGTTTATCTGATATGCCATTTGCAAATATCTTCTCCCATTCTGTCAGTTTCCTTTTAGTTTTCTTGATTGTTTCCTTTGCTGTGCAGAAGCTTTTTATCTCGATGAGGTACCAATAGTTCATTTTTGCTTTTATTTCCCTTGCCTTTGGAGACATGTCAAGTACAAAGTCGCTGCAGCCAAGGTCAAAGAGGTTGTTGCCTATTTTCTCCTCTAGGAAAAAACCTGTATTTCCATTCATGACTTCAAATCTGTACGTTTCAATTGTTTAGGTCCCTCTAAATCCCTTCTCTTTGGAAAAAGGGCAAAAAGGGATAGTAGTGAAAGCACTGAAGCAAATGCGATCAGATAGTATGAATATGAGTATGATCTGATACTTTTACTAGTTCAAGAAAGAAGAGAATGATAGAGGAAGCACACACTGACCAACTCCATTTCAGAGCCATTCTGCCCCCTTTGGCTATACAACTGTATGTCTTGGACAAGTTACATTACTTTGCCAGTCAAAATGTCAATGACGCTATACATATCATGCTGGTTTTGTGAAGATTAAATGACTGATGTAGAGTTCCCAGAACAATAGTAGACATGTAGTGGACCCCCACATATTAGTTACATTTCTTCTTGTTTGCTATCACTGCTGCTCCAAAGGCAGACTTTAAAACTTTGAGGGACATCTGTTGACAGTCCAAAGTTTCTGTAGGTGACGTCTCCAGGTCATATGGAGATACAGTTTGTTTGCCAAAAAGTGTAGTCTTCTACACAATTCAAGAAATGAACACCAGTATGCTTTATCAAATAGCAGCAATGATAGTCTAATATTTGTAGACCTCAGGGTGGGGCCCCTCTTACAGGTGCCCAAGGGGCTGGCCACATAAGTGAAGAAGGATCCGCTCTGCACCTAAGAAGACTGCACGTAGGGAGTTAGCTGCACAGAGAGGACTCTCCGAGGAGGAGAAATGGGGTTGCAGTCTCCTGGAGCTTTTACTTAGGAGAAAAGAGTAAGAGAGAGATGAGTGAACAGCCCTGGAAAATGGCAGTAAAGGAGAGCAAATAGGATAAAAGAGACATAAAATAAATAGAGCACAGAGAAGCTAAGTAGGCTGACAACTCATGATAAATGGTCTTTATATTTTGACTTCTGATTCCTGAATCAGAATCCTGCACTAAAAAACTACTAAATAGATCAGCCCAATTATGTTTTAGCACCTTATGTGAACAGTGCAGTGCACTAGACAGAATGACCCAGAAATAAATCAGGCCCATCTCTGCCTTCTAGTATTCTGCAGAACAGCAGGAAACGTCAACATATTTGGCAAAGGAAAGGGGAGCTAATCAGAAAAAATTAAGCTTATTTCAATGTACTTCGGCTAAAAAGAAAAAGCCCCACACTTCTTGTTAAAAATAAATGGGGTTTAATTGCTCAAAGTGATCCCAGTCCACAGATTATCACAGTAAATAATTGCACGCCCATCTCTTTTGCAAATCACAAAGCACCCTGCTCCATGCACCTCAGATGCTTTTCCGAATCACCACAGAGGGAGATTTTTAATCATTTCAACAACCAGAGCCCCAGCTTTGTTCTCCAGTAACGCCGGAAGGTTTCCAACATCTGTGCTATCCATAGCACTATACTTTTCTGACTTAATATAGGCAGGGGTTTTGTTTTGTTTGTTTGCTGCTCAGTTGATGTTGTCATATTCCAGAAACAAGACAGGCCTGCAAAGCAATGCTTCAGGTACTGCTATGTATATATTCTCCTCTTCAGATTTCTATTTGCTTGATTGGGACTACCGAGGGGCTGGAGGAATTGCCTGCATCTGCCTTTCATTCTTAATTTGGGTGAAATGAGTGGAGGCTGACTCTAACACATGCTTTTTAAAATCGAGGATCTGAAATGAGTCCCAGCTGTCCCACTAACAGCATGGATCCGTTTGGTGAGCAGCATCCTGAAGGGTCAGTGTCCCATCTTGTTTATCCCTGGGAAAGATGACAAATTATGAACAAATTAGCATCAATATGAGCTCTTCTGCAGAATGGTCAAAATAGGAATACAAAATACAAAAACCACAGAACTGAGTCTTGTTAATCACCGCATTTTCAATAACAGTCTGGTGAAAAGAATAATTAACAAATTACTCCATTAACCTAGAAAGAGGACATAATCGCTATATAATCACTACGAAGACATTAGCTACAGGTAAACAAACAGGTGTTTGCCTGTTCTCACACACACATATTCTTATCTCAGGAATCTGATTCGTTAACCCCTAAAGTAAGACATAAGCTAATTGGAGAGTTCTTGCAGGGATAAATGTCTAATGTGAGTCCAAGTTAGCTCTGATTTTCAAAATTATTTGAACAGATGTCAAAACTGTTTTTAATAACTTGTGAATAAATTTCTATACCTTAGCGTTTTGGTTTAAGGCTTAGACCAAACCACTCTGGAAAAAACACAAGTGTCTAATGCTGAATCACTTGGACTTACATGAGCATGTTAGATCCAAGAGGACAGCACTTTTGTCTATTTTCAATCACCAGTGTATCCACGGTGCCTAGAAGAATGTCTCGCACATTGTGGGCTATTAGTAAATTTTCACAAAACAAACAAAGCAATAATACTTAACTGTTTCATTACAGTTTCTCTGTCAGAATATCATCATTGGCCGAGCCTGGTAATCGGCATAAACATCTTTCTTGGGGAATAATAACGACAGGAAAATATGGGACTGAACGCTGGCTCGTGGAAAGTGTAGAATACAGTGTCTCGTGGATGCCCTGATCATGTGTTCCACACAGCCTTAAGCTGAAACTAACTAGAAAATCCAGACAGTCATTTCTTTCACATTCTCTAGCAGGTTTCACCCCCTGTTGCCTTCCAGACACAACTCAGGGAGCTCTCTTTATTTTTCCTGCCCTTGACTTTCTTAGATAGGAACCCTTCGGTTCTCCCCCACTGTGTTTATATGCATTTAAGAAGATTGTTTTTGTTGTTCTTATAACCTCATTCTTATGGCTGATGGAAGAACGGAATTTGAGGCATTTATAGGAAGAAAAATGGGATCAGTTGTCAGAAGTCACTCTCTGTCTATCATCCCACACTTTGGCTTTTCACACTGCTAATGAGGATATTGGAGATTTCAGATTCCTTTCTAACCATGAGGAAAACGCTGAAATAATATCCATGGTTTTGTGTTATCTGCAATCATAGTCCTTTTTATTAGCTAAATAATGAAGGAAAATAGTTTTCTCTTCTCTCTGAGTGAAAGGCAACTATGTTGTTTTCAGTCAGTTTCTAGAATTTCACTTCTAAGAAATGGCCTTAAGATATATCAGTTACAGAAGAGAACTTCCGTTTGTCCTTTTGGTATTTTATCAGTGCTTTGATTTAATGTTTAAAATATCTTATTGGATCTCTGAGACAGCTAAACATACACTTACCGTTTCCCTCAGCAGTCCCACTCTGTATCATTTACCACAGAAAAGTGAAAACCTGTGTTCACACAAAAACCTGCGCACAAATATTTATAGCAACGTTTTTCCTTTTGGCGCATTTTGATTGAAATTCCAGTTAGTTAACCTACAATGCAAAGTGAGTTTCAAGTGTAGAATATAGTGATTCAACACTTCAATACAACAACCTTTTATTTATAGTGGCTTTATTTATATTAGCTCCAGACTGGTAACAGCCTAAACGACCTTCACTGAGTGATGGGGTAAATCAATAGGAGTACATCCATACAGTAGAATACTATACAACAGTAAAAAGGAGCAAACTACTAATATACAAAATAACTTGGATGGATGTCAAATACATTATACTGAGCGAAAGAATCCAGTCTTAAAAGGTCACATACTGTATGATTCCGTTTATATGACGTTCTGGAAAAGATAAAACTTTAGTGATGAGAACAGAGCAGTGATTCCCTGGAATTAGGAGTAAAGGAAGAATGACATTTCAACAGAACAGTACAATGGAGATGGGTAGGAGGAGTGTTCTGTGACCTAACTGGGGTGGTGGTTACATGTATCTGTATATGTGTTAACACATATAGGACTGTACGTCAAAAGAAAACAGGTCAATTTCACTGTGTGAGGACTTAAAAAGTAAAGTTTTTTAAATAAAAAAAAAAAAACCATAATGTTCCTTGTGAATCTGTACCGTGGAGATACCTGGAACGGTATCCTCCAAAACGTTATCATCTGCATGGAGGGAGTTCAGAGTGAGAAGATATTTATTTGAAAATAGCTATTTCCCTTTTTCAAGTATTGTGAAATAGGTTTATTTTTATTTAGAAATGATCGAGTTGCTTCTTCTGTTTAACCCATTCTCTTACAGCTTTTAGTTAAAGCAAAGAGCCAAATCATTAATGACTTATTTTTATACAGTATTTTTTGGCAAGATTAAAAGTATTTGTGTATGGTGAGTGTTATATTACTTCCTGCCAAGCTTGGAAACCAAGATGACAAGTGCCAAAAGTATTAAGAAAAAACACATAAAATTAATAGTTTCGTGCCTGAGAGCCTCTCTTTGCACGCGAGATTAGTACACCATTCTTAGTTTCATTTTGCAGTATAATTTGCCTCTTCAAAGAGCTCACTTTATTCCATTCAATTGCAAAGGTGGAATGGTTGATAGGCCTCTAGTAAGTTTAGAAAATTAAGTTATTACTACAAGGAAGTTTCCGAAACTCTATCCACTCACAAATATTTTACTTATACTCCTCATAATAGAGCAGGTGGAAATACAGGTACTATCTCTCTTCCTTCCCTGAACTCACCCTCTAATGCCTTGAAAATGAATGCATGCTATGATATCACATATGCACACACGTGTGCATGCATAGCTTTGTAGCCATATCTTTTTGCTCTCTGCTTTAATTTCAGAATATAGCTACCTTTTCCTATGTTCTAATTTCAACCAAAGAAAATTAACTAGCCTGTATAATTAATGCTTCCCTTTTATCCCGGGATAGGTTTCTTCCTGTGTTTTGCATATAACGTAACACAAGGTTGTTGGGGTTTTCCTCATTGAGCTATTTTCAAAGAAATCCTTGAAATGGCCATGAAGAATGGTCTCTAGAAGAACTGTGTGCAATATTCCGCTCAAACTAAACAAAAATAATAAAATGAGATATTCAAGTGGATACTGAGAGATGAATGGATTGTTATGTTCATTCTAAGACAACATCTAAATATTCCATGTTTCCATTTTATGTCAAAGGTGAAGCTTTAAGTGGAATAAAAAATGTCCTTTCTCGGTAAAATCAGTTGATTTAGCAGTTTTGTGCATGAATTAAAGCTTTCCATCAACATTTTGTTTCTGTCAAATTTCCCTTCTTATGGGAAATTCTGTGCCTGATTCTTTTTTTAAAAAACATCATTGAAAAGAATCATAAAAGAGCACCAAATGTCTCTTTTTGTTGAAAGTTTTTAAAGAAACACCACACAAAAAACCCTTTATTGTCTTATTTGGAAACTATCTTTATAAAAGGGCTAATTTTATACTGGAAACTACTATTAGAACTGCATGACTAACATTTCAGTATGAATCATGGTCACAAACAGGGTCATTGTGAATGGCAGAGCTGAGAGATGCTTGTCAACAACCATTCAAAAATAGATACTTGCCTGAGTTCCATTTTAATTTCCTCTATTTTCATGTGAGAGATAACCTTCCTTTCTTTCTTCTCAAAGCATTTCCTCTCACCTTCTTTTGGCTCTTCTCACATCTGAGTTCCCCCCCTTTTCTCACAGAGTGTAATACTCTTGGGGGTCAATGACCTGTCAATCTGGGGAGTTTCTTGAGGCACTTCCAAAATTCCAGTTGTTGGATACTCATGGCCATGGCAGCCCACAGCCCAAGGCAGAACCAAAGTGAGAGTTAACTGATCAGAAACAAGGCTGAGACCCCTCAGAGAAGCTGTGAGGGACCAGGTCACTGAGTTGACTCCACAAAGGAGTCACAGAGGATGTGTGGAGTCACAAGGAGGCTGCCTTATTTTGAAGGCATCAGCTGAGGGCTAAGGAAAGAATTTACTGGGGATTCTGCTCTATCAAGACAGAGGCTGGGCTTTTAGAATAAAAAAGAACACTGATTTTACCGTAACAAAACTTTCGGCGGTTGCTTTTGCCTTTTGCTAAAACTCTTGCCATTCTTCCTTCTCTTTAATTCTGTTCCAGTCTCAGTCTGGATCTTCAGAAATCACTGGCCCATTTTATTAAAGACTTGGGAATTTTTATAGATCAGAACTTAATATTTGAATAATATATTTTTTAATATAATTTATCGTCAAATTGGCTAGCATGTAGTGTATATAGTGTGTTCTTGGTTGGGGGGTACATTCCTGTGACTTATCGCTTACATACAACACGCAGTGCTCATCCCAACAAGTGCCCTTTTCAATGCCAATCACCCATTTTCCCCTCTCCCCCGTCCCCCCATCAACTGTCAGTTTGTTCTCTGTATTTAAGAATATCTTATGGTTTCCCTCCCCCTCCCTTTCCTTCCCCCATCGTCTTCTGTTAAGTTTCTCAAGTTCCACATATAAGTGAATACATATGATATCTGTCCTTCTCTGACTGACTTCTTTCATTCAGCATAATACCCTCTAGCTCCATCCACGTTGCTGCAAATGGCCAGATTTCATTCTTTCTCATTGCCGGGTAGTATTCCATTGTATATATAAACCACATCTTCCTCATCTCTTCATCAGTTGATGGACATTTAGGCTCTTTCCACGATTTGGCTATTGTTGAAAGTGCTGCTGTAAACATCGGGGCACGTGTGCCCCTATGGATCAGCACTCCTGGATCCTTTGGATAAATTCCTAGTAGTGCTATTGCTGGGTCATAGGGAATTTATTCTTTTTTACATATATGCAAAACAGTGATTGGGTAGGAAGCGATCTGAGTTTAAATATTTACTGTGGCGCCAGCTGCTTGGTGACTCAGTACATTATCTGAACCTCAGGAATCCCAGCTCTGAATATCTACATACTATACTGTGAAAGATGAGTTCCATAGAGGGGAACCATTGCAAAAGTTGTATGTGCTCTACTAATATACATGTATGTAGTAGAACTGATGATAGATTGATTTATATGGTATTGATGGCAGGTGGACTTAATTTTTTCTATAAGCAGTTGAAGTTGCTTACCAAGAAAAAGTTTATCTATATCTGTTGCATTTCCTTGAAGCTGAGTAATAAAATCTTGCTAAGTATATCTATGATCTTTTTGTTTTTCTCAACCCAAGTTTTCTCTATGGTATGACACTCACATTACTTCTATTCCTATGATGACCTTCAGACATTATGGGGAGACATTGCACGATCATAAGTTGGGGAACTCGTCTTGGATTCAAGTTTTGAGTCTGCCACTTTCTCGGTTGTAATCTCAGGTCATTTATTTAATTCCTCTGAGCTTCAATTACTCTTCCTCCGTAAACTGGGATAAGACCAGTACTAACATCAAGCAAGGGTTGTGAAGAGAATAATCTACAATAAGCATCAACCAACATTTCCTCTTTTAGACCAGGTAGCAAATATTTGAGGCTTTACAGACCGTATCACATAGTGTCTTTCACAACTATTCAAGTGCAAAAGCAGACCTAGACAATATGTAAAAGAATGAGCAATGAGCGTGGCTCCAGTAAAACTTTATTTACAAAAATAAGCAGTGGGGCGCCTGGGTGGCGCAGTCGGTTAAGCGTCCGACTTCAGCCAGGTCACGATCTCGCGGTCCGTGAGTTCGAGCCCCGCATCAGGCTCTGGGCTGATGGCTCGGAGCCTGGAGCCTGTTTCCGATTCTGTGTCTCCCTCTCTCTCTGCCCCTCCCCCGTTCATGCTCTGTCTCTCTCTGTCCCAAAAATAAATAAACGTTGAAAAAAAATATTAAAAAAAAAAAAATAAGCAGTAAGCTGGATGTGGCCCACCAGATTGCCAACCACTGATCTACTTTACTGCTTGGCGTCATCCTAAACATTAATTTTAATGTCAATGAAATTATATTAATCCTGTGATGTAAATTGAAACTTAACACCGTTATTTAACAATATGTCACAATCGTATGAGGCTATAGTGTATTACCTCAGAAACTAAAATCACTCGATGCTAAAGGAAACTACCAGGGTATACAGATTTGTTCTTGAGGAATTCTGCGGTCACATCTGCTGATCTGATGAGAAGGAAATAATAATCATTAACCATTTTTCAGTACTTTCAAATCAACTGCATAGATGGGGGATGCTAAAATATTGAAACAAACGTCAGATGACATTGTCAGTAAGGTAGGGCCCCATATTTATTCGTTTTTCAAAGTATTTATTCTCTGACTGTCATTTCCTTCCTAAATGTTGCTAATCATAGGCACCTAGTACAGGCCTAATGTGCTGAACTTGTACCATTACATTCCTGTTCCTTGTCTTCCTAATATAATGAAGCTGATTATGCTCCTTGTTTTATAATGTTCATCCTGTTAGGATGGGCGAACCCATTGGCTACCGAGCACCGCCTGATGTTCATGTTCTCATCATTAGCACTGCTCTAGCTATGGAGCTGTCAGCATTTTTAGCCGAGACGCTGCTTTCGGGGCTTTGCAATTCAGTCATAAAAATTAGCTGCAGGCAGAAACTTGACATATCAAGCCCAGACCCAAGAGAAGAATTTTATTACATTTTTAACAGGGAGAGGGAAGTACGTTTGACCATTGTAAAAGGCGTAAAAATCATTGCACTGGGCTTGCTCTTGATCCTTTTCTGTCCTGCCATCATTTAAGATTGCATTTGTACCCTGCCTCCTCCGTTTTCCATATATCCATGGAGGAGCCCTATGGACTTCCAGTGTCAGACGACTTTACAACAAGTTCCCTTAAGGCTACCGTTCTATTTTAGATTGGACCAAAGCAGCTTTTTGACTACCGTTTGTCAACGGCCAAAGGAAATTTCACCCTCTTACTATAGCCTTCTATGAATACAAAATTCGAATCATTCTTCTGCCGTAATATAGCAACACAGGGTATGACCTGCATCAAAATTCCTGGTTTATGCTTGAGCTTTAGAACTGGCTTCTGTGTGTGAAGGCATTTCTTTGGTGCAAGAGTGAATTGAGACAGCTTAACTCACATTGTTTAATTAAATACTGCATTGTGAACTGCATCACGGTGTCCTCTGCAAATGTGATGAGATTACTCTGTCTTTGTTTCGATAAACAAGACGGGTTATAGGATTGAAAGCTTGGACGATAACCATCCCTTCCCTTTCTCATCTGACAGTGCTGTTTTCTGGAAATATTTTTAGCCACTCATCTAATTGTAGGAATTTGGTAGAAACACATTTCTCAGAAAGGCTCAAGGATATGAAAAATGATGCCGGATCTCATGATTGACAAGAGTAGTGTTTTACCCATTTAATGCCTCATTCAAGGTTATTCTAGTCATTAAAGACAAAGCCTGTTTTTAGTCCCTTTTAGTTTATTTTTGGTATGGAATATAATGTATGATGTAGAACATGTATTGTGTCATACATAATATGTGATTTCCAGTGATTTCTTCATTGTAATGGCCATGCCCCCTCCTCATCTCCTGTGGCTTCAGAATAGCGCTCACACCCTTCCTTTGTGATGCTCCTTTTCCCCTGGCTTCCAGGACAGCGCAGACTCTCGGTTTCTTTCCCACCTCTCCGGTCCCTCTCGCTCACTTTCCTTTCACGGTTATTCCTATTCCTCCTTACCCCGAACATCGCAAAGCCCCAGGTCTTCTTCTCTACTCTCGTTCTAGGCGTGCTCTCATCCCACCTCTATGCTGGTGGCTCCCAAGTGTATATGCCCAGCCCTGGTATTTCTCTAAAGTCACATATCTGACCACCTGACCTCTCCGCTGGAATAGACACCCCTAACCCCACATCTTCACAAGTGAGTCCTGATCTTTCCCTACATATCTGTACCACCCACAGCCTCCTCTGCCTCAGGAACAGTAGCACCAGTCCTCAACTGCTCAAGCCAGACACTTTGGAATCATTCTTTTTGTTTTTTTAATTTTTTTTAATGTTCATTTATTTTTGAGAGAGAGACTAAGTGAGAACAGAGCAGGGGCAGAGAGAGAGAGAGGGAGACACAGAATCCGAAGCAGGCTCTAGGCTCCGAGCTGGCAGCACAGGGCCCGACGCGGGGCTTGAACTCACGAACCGGAGATCATGACTTGAGCCCTAGTGGGACGCTCAACCGACTGAGCCACCTGGGTGCCCCTGGAATCATTCTTGAACTTTTTTTTCTCCCTCACTCTTCACATCCAACCTGTGAGCGAATTCTGGTGGCTCTCATTTTAAAATTATTCAGGATCTGACCACTTCTCACTTCCTTGACTGTTACTACCCTGGCATGAGGAACTTTACTCAACCACTCAAAAGCTCCCTGTTTCACATTGTAAGCAGGGTGTCTTACAATGGCCTATAAAGTCCTACCAAGGTGACCTCTCCGTCTCCGGTATGACAACATGTCTACCTCTCTCTGACTCCCTCACTCCACACCAGCCCCTTGGCATCCTTGCAGTTCCTCTAACAGGCCAGCTACTCCCTCTTCTTGGAACTTTGTACTCACCGCTCCTCTGCCTGCGATACTCCCCTGTAATGCATCTACCTGGCTAACACCCCTGCCTCCTTTAAGTCTTTGCTCAAATGTCACTATTTCCATGCACCCTACCTATTTTGACACCATATTTAAAATTGCAGACTCACCCTACTGCTGGCATTCTTGGGTTCTTCTTTTTCTCCTTTTCCCATATATCTAATCACCTTTCAATATATTGTATCATTTTTGCCCATTCCTTTTCATCTTACACTAGGATACAAGTTCCCATGGGGGCTGAAAGTTTTGTTTTGTTCTTTTACATATCCCAAGCACCAAGAGCAGTGCCCGTCACATAGCAGTAACTCAATAAATATCTAAAGTGCTAAGTGCATGCATAACCACTGAAAAAAATTAAAACAAGCCTTCACAATAGATAGTACAATGCCAAGTGATTTGTTAAGCCTTTTAATTTAGGGTAGATGACTTTTTACAAGTAATATTTGTTTCAAATTATTCTTACTAGTGTTTTGAAAGATTTATCTTTTTACCTAATTAAGGATGGATGGCAACATTCTATACTAAGCTAGTTTTAAAGAAATAATAGTTACGTTGTCAGAGTTCTGTTTTTTAAGTTTATTTATTTTGTGAGAGAGAGACTGACCAAGAGAGCAACTGGGGGAGGGGCAGAGGGAGAAGGAGAGAGAGAATCCCAAGCAGGCTCCATGCTGTTAGCATGGAGTACAACACGGGACTTGAACTCATGAACCATAAGCTCATGATGGGAGCCAAAACCAAGAGTCAGACACTTAACTGACTGAGCCACCAGGTGCCCCCATTGTCATAGAGTTCTTTTTTTTTTTTAATGTTTATTTCTTTTGAGAGAGACAGCGCAAGTCAGGAAAGAGCAGAGAGAAAGGGAGAGAGAGGGGGTCACCTGGGTGGCTCAGTGGTTAAGTGTCCAACTTTGGCTAAGGTCATGATCTCACATTTTGTGAGTTCGAGCACTGTATCAGGCTCTGTGCTGCCAGCTCAGAGCCTAGAGCCTGCTTCGGATTCTGTGTCTGTATCTCCCTGTCTCTCTGCCCCTCCCCTGCTCATACTCACTCGTTCAAAAATAAATAAACATTAAAATTTTTTTTTTCATAACGTAAACATTAAAAAAATTTAAGATGGGGCACCTGGGTGGCTCAGTTGATTAAGCATCCAATTTTGGCTCAGGTCACGATCCTGATTTCCAGGATTTGTGTGCTCGAGACCCACATCAGGCTATGTGCTGACAGCTCAGAGCCTGGAGCCTGCTTCAGAATCTATGTCTCCCTCTCTTTCTGCCCCTCCCCCACTCACACTCTGTCTCTCAAAAACAAAACTGAAAAAAAATTTTTTTTTAAATTTTAAGAAAGGGAGAGAGAGAATATGAAGCATGCTCCATGCTGCCAACACAGAGCCTTATGGAGGACTCGATCCCACCAACCCTGAGATCATGACCTAAGCCGAAATCAAGAGTCAGATGCTTAAGTGATTGAACCACCCAGGTGGCCCTGCCGGAGAGTTCTAAACAACATTTTCCCATGGAAAATTAAGCATGTAAAGCAACTGTATCCTCATGACTTCTGTAATAAAATGTCCAAAAGAAATCAGCTCAGTTACAAATTTAATGAAGTGGCTCACAACAAAAGCCCTTTTCTACTTTGGCAGCAGAAGGAAAACCTTTGAAAGATTTTTCTTCAAAGTTTTGAATATTGTTATATTTTCCTAAAACGTTGTAATTTATTTACCTATGCGTGCTGCCTGGAAGCAAGCAGTCAGCAGTCCTTTTACTATGTGGTTTCTAGAACCTCCTGCTCTGCGGGTGTGTTTTGCCCCACGTTCTGCTTTCTCTACTCCAGAGGTTTTAATCAGATCACATTTTTTCTTAATGAGGCTGATTAGAGGGTGAAAACCAGCAATAACCTCAGGGGTAAAGTAGGCGGCTCCCTTAGGCATTGAATTCTATCTAACCACTTGAGTTAAAGCTATTATTGATATTTACTCAGGATGTTATATTAACTCACTGAAAATCTTTAAGAATGATGATGGTGGAGTCAGTGCTCATAACTCAATGACAATAGAATATGTTAAGTGCTAGAAAAAATAAAATAGATCTAGATTACAACTCCTCACTCAAATCACCATAATAATTTTTTAGTAGTTACCATTCCCACAATACAATTTAGGTAGAAATAAAAGTAAGAGTTAGATGCAATATGGAGTAGGCCTAATAAGAAGTAGAAACCAAAGTTAAGTTGAAAATGATAGTTCCCAATGTAATTGTGTTGCAGAGCCTTTCATGAAAAATACAAGCCATAAGATAAAATTTGTATGAAGCCCTTACTGAAACCTCATTTTTATACATTTGCTCTTTGGATGATTTACATTTCTAATTTTGCATCTTGAGTTGAGTGTGCCGTAAGCAAAATTGTGGAAACATGTTTCTCAGTAGAGGAGGTGGAATCCCCTGCATATCATCCATCCCAATCAATGAACAGGAATTTGCTTTCTGCAATGTATATGGCTGCTATCCCATAATTTGTATTTTAATTATATATTAAAAATGCTTCAGCACAAACAGGGAAGGAATTATTAATTTTTTAGCTACTAACATAGCCCAATCAAGTCTCACAATTCCCACTCATAAAAATGGAAAAATTATTAGAGTAAAATCACTACAGATTATCTCCTCAAGTTATATGAACAGGAAAATTGTAAAATTTTCAGCAAAATATATTTTTAATATCATTCAACTGTTTTGCATAAAGCATTTAATGTTATGAAAAAAGTTTAATTTCAACTATTTGAGTAATAACTTCTAGTGCTGAAGATACCTTATTGCTGTGTCTCTTCAACTTTCCAGACCAGCGCACCTAACAATGGAGACACTTTGGGTGCTTTATGCTTATTTTGACATTAAAACTATTTTTTTAAATAATCTACCCTTGGAAGCTTATTGTCGCTTTCATTAATCAGTGAGATCCAGTTACACTGAATTTCTCAATTAAAAAAAAATTGGGCTGACACATTTCAGGACTTCTCTGATGAGGTGTTAGAATATTTTGATTCAACAGACTTATATAACTCTGAGGATACAAATAGCAAGGGAATGTTTTTGTTTTTCAATTGGTTTTAACCCAGTCAGAAAGATTTCTAAGTATAGATACCCAATGTGATGCCAAGAGGTAGAGACAAGCAAAATTTTTCGGGATAGTGGTGGATATTTTTGTAAGTTCATCCTCCTCTAAGAGGTCAAGTCACTTGTGTCCAGTGATGGATGTGAAGGGTCTCTGGTACACAGGTTAGTCTTCCTTATTGTCTCAGGGAAGAATAAAAGGGCTTTATGGTGTTAAGGAAAAATGACTAGACGATCTCTGTATTTCTAACTAATGGTATGATTTTGAATTTGTCGATCAAGTAAGAATCCTGAACACTCATAATCCCTGTGAACTCTTCATGCAACCCTCAATACTTATTTTGACTACAGTGATCTTATTATGAATAATAAAAACATTCATAACTTTGCCTTATAGTTGTTGGTAAGAGGCTCAATTTCGAGGGGGGGCGATTTATTTGGGTACCTACTCTTTCTCACTGTGTTGTTTAAAATAACGATAACTGGGGCGCCTGGGTGGCGCAGTCGGTTAAGCATCCGACTTCAGCCAGGTCATGATCTCGCAGTCCGTGAGTTCGAGCCCCGCGTCGGGCTCTGGGCTGATGGCTCAGAGCCTGGAGCCTGTTTCCGATTCTGTGTCTCCCTCTCTCTCTGCCCCTCCCCCGTTCATGCTCTGTCTCTCTCTGTCCCAAAAATAAATAAACTTTGAAAAAAAAATTTTTTTTTAAATAACGATAACTGTTCTAATGCAGGGGAGAAAGAAAATCTTAGGAGCATAATATAATGGAAGTTTATTTGGGGGTCACATGAAATGAAGTCCATTGGTGGCACAGATTGTTGGAGAGCTCTGTTCCATGCACTGGAACCAAGGAGATGGAGACTCTGTCACATTCAACAAATGGCTTCCAAATTCACCATGGTTGTTGAAATCTAAATTGGACATGAGAGAAATAAGTGAGTATTTTAGGGAGGAGGAACAGAATTAATAGGTCAGGCCTGGAAGTTTCCTTTATCATTTTTGCCCACCTGCCTTTGGCCACAACTCAATAGTAAGACTACTCTTAGCTGCAAGGGAGGCTGGAAATGTGATTTGGCTGTCTGCCTAGAAGGAAAGGAATACAGATTTGGCGAATGGCTAGCCAGTCTCTGCCACAGTCATGTTTTGTTTGTTTGTTGCTTGTCTCCGTGAAGACAGCTGACAATTCTGCAGAGATTTGGAAAGTTGTTCCTTGCACTACATATCACATACACATGCAATAAACAGGTTTTAAGGTTTTCCCATTTTGATACAGTTATGTCTAAAGAATGGGAATTTCAACCACTGTTGTTGACAAAGTTTATGATTTTTAACCACTGTGTTAAGCTCCTTAAAAAAATGAAAAAGGTGAACTCTGAGACACTGTCCTTTGTGAATGATGCAGCAGCCGGGGTATTTGGGGTGAAACCTAGCCCCAGTGAAGGCTACCATACTTTAGCTCTATCTTTTGTGATATGACCCCCCTCAGTGTACATATCCTTCTGATTAGTTTTCCCATCAAGTTCAGGCTCACTAAAAAAAGGCCTTGTTGAACAATTCCTCAGTGATTGTTTTCCATCAAACAAGTCTTCAGAGGTCTTCACAGGGCTCACTTTTTAAATATTTAGAGTCAAAGACAAACACCAAATCATCTAGAGGTTTAATACATTCCTTTATGTAAGCTTTCATAAAACTATAAGATAAATAATAGAATTAACCTGATGGAAGAATGAGTTGTTCTACAATGTTTTTGAGCACTTTAGAAGATGTCCTTTGTTAGTGTCGGTAAAGTCACATTTTTTACAGCTTCCCTACCTCCTTTTGGCTCAAAACAGATTCTAGCATATTCACAATCCAAGTTTTCAACCACATTTTCTTTTTTTTTAATTTTTTAAATGTTCATTTATTTTGAGAGAGAGAGAGGATAAGTATGAGCAGCGGAGGGACAGAGAGAGAGAGAGAGAGAGAGAGAGAGAGAAAGAGAGAGAATCCCAAGCAGGCTCTGCACTGTCAGATCATGACCTGAGCTGAAACCACAAGTCAAACGTTTAACCACCTGAGCCACCCAGGCTCTCCCAACACATTTTCTCTTAAAAGAAATACCACCTTCCAAAATGATGGTTCAAAGATGAACTTTTTTGTTTGTTTGTTTGTTTTTTTACTAGCCGAGATTTTCTTTCTAAATTGCAAAAAGAAACAAAAACAAAAACAAAACCACGAGCTCACTTTTTTCTAAATGTGCATGATTGATTTTAGAATGCCGGTGAAGAATGACAGTTTCATGGAGCATAGCTTCATGCTTTTTATGAGCCAGATGCTAAAATAAATGTAGGCTCATTTCCATCACCAAATTAAAAATTGTATTCAAAATAGGAAACTAAGTGTAGCCTATATAGTTTAGATTCACTCCTGTTTATTCCTGACTGGAATCATCTGGGTATTACGTTCCGTGACTGTGACAAGCCTTCAACATTTCAGATTGTTTCTTCTCATGTATCTTACATATTTTCACCAGTGTCAAATTTACACTTCAAAATTCCTATTTTTTATCCATGACCTATTTCAAAATATGATATATTATACTTTACGGTAAAGATATCTATTCACAGAGGTGTCGTCCAGCCCTTTTTATAATAATAAATACAAAATGAAACATGAAAATGTTCATGAGTATGAATTGGTGAAATAAGCCAGGATCCACATATTACCATGCTGTATAGTTACTGAAATGACAAAAGAGAGCTATTTGTAGTGATATAGTCTAATTCGTCCTTTGTAAAGGATATTTGTATATGTGTTCACACACATACATGTGTAGCATACACATATTTACATGTACATATGCATATGTTCGTATATGCATAATAGCTGAGAAACATACTGAAAGAATTGTTTCTATGGTTACCTGTGGAGGAGTGAAGCCAAAGCATGGGATGAGGCGAGAAGCTTTTTAGTTTTCATCTTCTACCTTTCTTAACTGTTTAAATCTTTTTTTTTTTACCATGACTATCTGACTTCATTTATTTTATTTATGTGTGTGTACATATATATGTATATACACATATGGTATATGTACATATGCATATGTATCATATATATACAACCTTGTAGTGACTGTCCTTGAAGTTTTGCGATAACCAAGGAATAAGAATGTTAAAGATGGAGGAAACTTCAAGCTCCAAATAACGTTGTGGTGTTTAAATGCCGCTTTTCGTTTCTTTGCTGCCACTGTCTGTTCCACTTATCAGCTAAGCTCATTTCCACCTGAGAGTTAAGGGCAGCAGCGTCTCTGATCACAGCTGGGAAACTTGTAACTGGGAGTTAGGCCATAGCCTTAAACCAGCAGCATCCATGGAAACTAAACACCAGAAATTAGCAACGGTTGCAAAATGGAGTCCCAGCCCACTCCTGCTCCTTTCTAATTACTCACTAATGTTTCTTAACTGTGTGCAGCCAGGCTGCCGTGACTGGGGTATGAAGAGTGCAGAACTTTTTGAATAAGGCAAGGCTTACTCTGGAATAAGGTGATGCTAACCAAAAACCTAACTGCAGTTAAAATGAGGCAAGAGTTCCGACTGTTTCCATCAAATTCATTCTGCCCCAGGAAAAAGATGATGATTTGACCCTAATTATGCTAACAGCATTTCAAGAGCCTCCAGAGAAAATGCCTATTTTCTAAAATGCGGATCACTAAATTATACTGTACTATTTAACAATGCCTGTCACTGAAGCTTCAAGGCTTATCCCAACTTAACTTGGGTTTAGTCAGCTTAGGATTGAAATCCAC
Source organism: Felis catus (assembly GCF_018350175.1). Lineage (NCBI taxonomy): Eukaryota > Metazoa > Chordata > Mammalia > Carnivora > Felidae > Felis > Felis catus. Next base: position 25,525,606 of record NC_058386.1, read on the forward strand.
AGTTTTCTCACAAATTCTGCTTGCCCTTTAGTGCCTAGGACACAGTCTCCAGGCATATGGCTCTTCAGACCCTCATGATTCCTCTGAGCCATTCTAGAGAGCCCAGGTCCCAGTTGGGGTCTGGCATTCTGTTCACTCAGAAGGCCCCACCCCCTGCTTGTAGGGTCCTACATTTGTTTCCTTCTGGGACGACAGGTAAAACCCACAGGTACCCAAGCCTGCTGTGCCCCTAAGTCATCAGAAAAACGTATTAAATAGATAGATTCTTGATTTCTGGGCTACACTGATACACAGGTTTGAAATCCCATCTCTGGGCTCGCTGCCACATGGCTTTTTCCTGACAGGTCCTGTTACTCGCAGTTTCCTTCTTATGAACGATTCAAACCAGCTCATTAAGAGCAGTATAAAAGACGCCAGCACCAAGAGATTAACAGTCAGACCTTTGCTTTAGGCCAGATTTGCCTCTGTTGCTCTGCTCCCTGAAGGCCTACCTCCGGACTCTTTATTGATTCAGGATGAGTGTCCTGCTTTCCCAAATGGCCAGCGATGCGGGGTGAGGGGTAGTCACCCTTAGTATCCACCGAGAGGCTTTTTAGCCCAAAGCGGGAGACACGGCTTTTGAGCCTAGAATCCTCATAGGCTCTGAGGCTCAGGATTCTATGAGCCTCCTCTAATGGGTCTCATTCAGAGGGATGTTATCGGTGATATCATTGATGAATATTGCTATATTCTTGTAGGTTTCAGGAAGGGGCTTCTGTTACTAAGAACTACTCAAATGATTATTATACCAGGGGTGCCTGGGTGGCTCAGTCGGTTAAACATCCGACTCTTGATTTTGGCTCAGGTCATTATCTCACAGTTCATGAAATCAAGCCCAGCATCGGGCTCTGTGCTGACAGTGCAGAGCCTGATTGGGATCCTCTGTCTCCCTTTCTCTCTCTTTTCCCCGTACTTGCTCACTTGCTTTCTCTCAAAACAAATTAATGTCTTTAAAGAGATTATTATACACACTCTCAGCAATAAGAGATTAAAATGAAAATCTTCACTTAAGAGATTTGAGTTTGATAGTTTGATTACAGCATGAGTTGCAATGTCTATGAAAATCTCCCACAGTTATCTTAGAGTTTACATAGGAGGAAGTAATTTTCTTTAAGCAAAAAGTAGATGAGTACAATACCAGTATAATTTCTCTTAAGAGACTTTAACCTGTAGTCAAGGAAGATTTGGGAAGTTTTTCACTGATCATGAATGACTATCAGTAGCATTTCAAAGGACTTGCTAGACATAGAAAGCCATGGTGAACTAATTTCACAGATACCCCATAGCCTTATAGATTTGGAACAATGTTGGGAGATAGTCCCTAAGACAAAGTACAAATTGGTATACTGATAGGCATAGTTGCTCATAGTTTCCGGAACTGTTAAATATAATACTGTAGCTTTGATTACACAACACATTTTCTGTTCCCCCTCAAATGTGGTTTAACATAATTGCCTGAATTTGGGTTCTAATTTACCTGCCTTAGACTCTCACTTAGGTATACAATTACATTTTCAGTATTCAGAAGACTATGTTACTGTGAGCAGTTCCTGAAAATAAGACAGTATTTCATAGTTCTCTGGAATTGAAGGTTTGTTGTTTATTTGTTATCTTGTTTGCTTATTTGTTTGTGAATGACCATAAAGTGAATCCTCATAGGGCAAGGAAAAATATCTTATGTTTCCTTATGGATCTAATCTCTGAAGCTTTTAGACTATCACTAATGATGTCCCGGGAGTCCTTGGAGTTAAATTAAGAGGGTGTACAGTTCATAAATTTTTATTTAGATGCAATCCTTGCTTGCAAATAAGTTTACAATCTGGTAAAGAGGCAAGGTCATAATGAACCTGAAGAAATGGATTGAACTTAGTATCTAGAGAATATAGCAAGGGCTTGTATGGCCACTTGGGAAGATGATGGGAGAAATTGATGGGAATATTTGAGAAAGGCTTTCTGGATGGGCTGGGTCAAGCCTAAGTTCTAAACGACAGCTCTGGGACGGTGGGTAACACAGCAACCTAAAACGAAGTTGGGAAAACAATTGAGAATGGAGCGTGTATCTTACAATGAAATTCATCAGAACAGAGCACAGCAGTGAAGAGCCTTCACTTCGGTGGACAGCACTTGCTCTTTTATCCTTTGGATATGTTAACCCTGAGTTCATTGCTCATGGACTCATACAGAGTGAAGGGAAACATGGCATGATCCTTTAAATCAAAAAGTCTGGGGGTGCCTGGGTGGCTTCGTGGGTCTAAGCATCCAACTCATATTTTCGGCTCGGGTCATGAATGCACAGTCCATGAGATCAAGCCCCACATCAGGCTCCACACTGATGGCCCTGAGCCTGCTTGGGATTCTCTCTCTCCCTCTCTCTCTCTGCCCTTCCCCAGCTCCCACGCACATGTGCACACACTCTCTTTCTCAAAATAAATAAACTTTTAAGAAAAGTCTGTACACATTGGATGTGTGGAAAGAAAACATGGCAATGTGAAAATCAAGTAGAGAAACACTTGTTAACAGAAAACTAGCTCTGTCTTTAGCAAGAGATACTTTGTATCTTGGTACTGTATTTGTTATGTGACTATGTGTCATCATTTTTACCAGTATTAACACCCACTATTTACTGAGCCATTACGTCTGTGCTCATTTACAATGTGCTTAAGTGCTTTATATACCTTATTTGTACATTTAAGCCTCATAATAAACCTAGGGGTTAAATATTCTTACACTCAGTTTTGCGAATGAGAAAGGTAAAATATTAGGTTAAGTGACATATCTTGGTTAAGGTCAAGGAAACAATACATGGGTAAGTTTTATTTGGACATAGATTTACCTGACTTAGGGGTCCAGATTCCAACCAGTACACTGATGCTTTAGAATCGGGATTACAAATTGATTACCAGAGCACCAAAATCAGCCTGGGGATCTGCTTTGTTCAGGCCACATTGTGTGTTTTCAGAGAATTCAAATGTGTATTTTTATAGAGAAGGGTGCTAACTGGAATCACCATGCATCATTGCCATGAACTATCTTGACATAAGATTTCAGTTACTCATTTGAGATTGTAGGTTGAATATTCCCCTAGTTTATCTAAAATTTATTTATATTTAAACAAAAATTAGGGATGCCTGGGTGGCTCAGTGGGTCGAGTGTCCAACTCTTGATTTCAGCTCAGGTCATGATCCCAGGGTCATGAGCTAGAGCCCCCCATAGGGCTCCACACTGGGCACAAAGCCTGCTTGGGATTCTCTCTCTCCCCGTCCCTCTGCTGATCCCCTACTTGCATTCTCTGTATATCAAAAAAAATAAAATAAAATAAAAAGTATATATATAATTAGATGCAAACTAATGCTTTTATATCTATGCAATTATATTTATATACTTATATATGTAATTTTATTTATTTTATATACTTATATGTAGACAACTAGTACAACATATATTTATAGAAAATTCCATTGTTTGTGCTGAAGAATGTAAATAGGAGACATCATTTGGGGGAAATAGTACATTCTTAAAGTACCCAAGGGCATTGATTTTGACATCTTGAGGTAACAAATTTCCAAAGTTTCCTTTTTTCTGGTCTCATTTCACATCTTGCTTTCCATGAGTAGACACAGCCAGGGGGATTCCTGTCTGTAATCCCCATCCATATGCCTCTGCCAGCCAATTAATTGCTCATTAATGCATCAACCTAGGTGTTAATTTGTTGACAGACAGACACATTTAAGAAAGAGGTTATAAATACTGTCTCAATGGCCTTACATACTCTGGAATGTAGGAGAAATCATAGTCACAGTGAATTTATTGTCAGATTTCTTGTCTCAAATATTTATTTTTAGCTACTGTGATAATTTTTCATTGATGTTCTATTATGACTATAGTTTGCTTTGTTTGACATTATTTTCCATCATGGAACTGCATTTTGTTTTCAGAGTAAGGACATTTTGAGGGAAGTGGCTATTTTTCAAAAATTTATTTTTTACTTTTCCACAAGCTGGTGAACCAGTTAATATTTAAATATTTGTAAAATTATGTCATATTCCTAAAAGTATGTAATAAATCCATTAACTGGAGAAAGAATGGTTGAGAATTTAGATGATATAACCAGTGATTTTAATACAGAAGTGGTGTTCACACTGTTAGCACATAAAAACAGTTTTAAGATGGATTTATGAAATTCCATGTGAACTTTATAATAATAAAGCCTCACAAATAATATCTTAATATCTTAAACTGAATAGCTTATTTTTTAAAACCTTAGCTTCTTTATTGTCATCGGATAAATCATCAGTGTTTCAGTTATTTCTTTTCAAAAGTCCCAGCAGGACAAACATGTTTGTTTTGACAAACAACTATAGGTTTTCATTTGTATTCACTCAAATAGACAAAAAAGATACCTAAAAGCAGCATGAATTCCCCAACACCTTCCTGTGAAATTATAACTCTTATATAAAATAATTAGTAGTTTCTAATATCGTATTGTAACCAGATCACAGATCCTTAACCCAGGATTTTTGGATTTATGAATAAATATCAAGGGGCCTTAAAATTGTAAACATACAAAATATTTTCATGGCAGGGCAATGACTCTATCTTTCATCAGTTTTTTCAAGAGTCTGTGATGCCAAAAAATGTAAGGCTGACTTGGAAGAAGGAAATTAGAGATTACTGGGATGAGGCTTCTTTATTGAACTGTCCCTTTCACATAATTTGAATAAGAGCTAGTTGTGTGAATTAGCCTGCGATCACTCAGTCTCAGCATCTAATGGTGGCAAAATGTCTTTCCTGAGCATGGTTATTTATTCTTTAACTTTCCGATATGGATTTATTGAATGCCTACTAAATATTAGCTAATGTTTTCCAAAATAGGGAAATCAGAGGATGAGCCATTTGAGAGACAGATGTCAAGTCAAACTGCTGACATGTCGAGTGGGAGACGTTTGTGGGAGATCCAAGTGGAGATGTCCCTGCAGGAGAAAAGCCCAGTGAAAGATTTAGATTTGGAGATCAGTAGAATGTGGGCGGTAAAGACATTAAAGTCCTTGATACATATGAACCCACCCATGTATTCGTAGTGTGAGAAGGAACAGCCAAACATAAAATACCTATACATACATATATATGTTTATAAACATAAATTTATTTATTTGCAGAGAATTGGTTTACACAATTATGGGGACTAAGTAGTCTCCACTTGACTGGCTCTGCATTTAATGCTGAAGTCTAAAGTTCACAAGCAGGCTGTCGGGAATAGAAGATGATGAGCAGGGTAGAAAACCTTGAGTATGAACTGGGCTTGCACTTTCCGGGACATGCAGTCAAGTAAGAAGATTATGAGCAGACTTGACCTCCACTGAATAGACTGAAATCCATGTCAGCCCTTGTTGCCTCTGACCTTAGCACCAAGAATGAGCCAGGGCCCTTCATCATAGAGCTAAACATATACACCTTCTAGCCTAGGAGTCAGATGTACTGAAGGAAGATCCAGGGAAAAAGCCATTTCAGGTCCAACTGCTACTTCATGCCAGCAAAGTGGGTTGGCCTATCAGTGAGAATGTGCACACACATGCACACACACACGCACCAAAATGGCTGCTGCTTCCCTTCCATCCTTCCACTGGTATGAGAGAATCTCTCTGATGGCTTACCCTCACAGGATACATACAAGAAAATGGAATTCTGGAAAATGCAGTTCAACCTAGCCAAATCAGCACATTACTAAGCTATCACTATGTGCGCTCTCAAAGATGGCAAGCCTTTGTGGGTGCTAGAGTAAGGGGTCTCTGTCATCGTGCCATGCCATCGTGGTCATGTCATGAACATGCTGGCACTTGGAGGATAAGTGAAGGAAGTAATGTAGAAATCAGAGGATGGGACCATTGAATCGACTTGTTTATCCTCACACTTGTTCCAAGAGCATTGCTCACATGTGTGTGTACAGATTAGGTAAACCAAGGGATTATGGTCTGATGAATTTACTCACTTTACCTCTATACTATCTCCCATCCCAAACAGCCATTCCCAATATTGAAAAGAAGTGTCCCCTTTCCACCTTTTTTTCAGAGACTGTTTTTCTAAGATGGATAATATTGATTATTACAGTGAGAATAGGAGGCTCTCTGAAAATTTTAAGAGTAGTTGAACAAACGAACGTGACTGTGTTGGCCTAAATATAGGGGAGAGCATAAGTACCGTTTACAACTCTTCTCCAGCTCTCCAAAAAGAGCACATATTGCTGTAGGTTATAACCTTATGTATTGCCATGAAAAACTCTAAGTGGAAAGGTTTCATTCCTACTGTCCCAAACCCCTGTTTTTGGAGTAAGATGTTGGTGGAAAGAAAGATGTTGAGGAAACCCACACGGTCCCTAACTATGCATGAGAAAGATGTCTCTTCCAATACTTATTTTGTTACTGCTGTGTTTCCAAGGAGTATCACTAACCAATAGTGTCTACAATGGTATTTTCTGTAACTCTAAATATACAGAACTGATCTTGGCTGAGGGAGAGTTGTTTCTCCAAGAGCCTTCTATGACCCTAGACTGTTGGAAAGAGGAGGTGGTGGAGGAAGATGGTCTGTTGTGCTGTCTTGAAGTAGAATATATGGTGACGTTTTAATGCAATATTTATTTTTTCCGAAATTATAAGAGTAATATTTTCACATCGTATAAATTTTGGAAAACAAAGACAGATATAAAGAAGACAAGAAAGGAATAACCAAGATGTGTCAAAAGTGCTTTAAAGCTTCATCCATGGAATCTTAAGGGTCTCTTTCCTACTTCAGATGAGAATGTCACAAGCATAAATTTGACTAAATAGTGGTTAAAAAATTGCTAATTAAGTAATATTTCAGAATTGCAATTTTCTGCTCATAAGAACTGGTTATGTTTGATAACTTTATTAGTTTTGTCTTAATTTTGTTATCACAATCTCTTTACTATGTGATGCTCATGGCCGTGGTAAATTAAAGTATTGGATCGATTAAGTTTATCAGATCAATGAGTTTTTTCATTAATCCAAGATAGTGTTTGATTCAGAATGCACATCCAGTCAGCAAAAGTTGCCATTAACTTTTAAATACAGGGCATCCCAACAGCTAGCACCAACGAGTTAGAATGTATGAGACATCATCTGGATATGAACAAATGGCTTTAGTCTTTCCTTTATTTTAGGCTTCGTGAAAGTTGCCAGAGTTTTACCTGTGTGAATTAGACATACTAAAAAGTATTCCCCCACAAGATTCAAGTGCTAAGGGGAAAAGCAAGCTTCTTAATATTATGACAGATAGAACACCAGTAATGTAAATTATTCTATAAATATGTTAGAGAAAGTATTCATCTTTATGAAATGATATGATTGGTCCTTTTCTATAGACAAGAAGACTCAGTTATTTTCATTTACTTCTCCAACTTTCCACATAGAGAGTTGCTAATATTAGAACACAAAAAATCACAGTATAATAGTGATGTGCACAAAAATAGACTTCAGAAAATCATATACCTTCTTTAGGTAAGAAACCTGTAAAGATACTTTCAAATGATAACCTTTATTAGATGCTGACATGTCTCAGAGGCTACTTTACAATCCCTTTTATTAAAGACATCTCGACGGTTATAAACCTTCTAGATCAATGTGTCTCATAAGCCTTGTGCACAGCACTCGTGATTAAAAGCCATATGAAAACCCTCTGAAGAGCTCACAGAAGAGTACCTAGTCTGTCTATTATTGGATTCTGTGTGTGAGTGAGTTTTTAATAAGATCCCAGTTTAGTATAAAGGCCAGGAATAAAAATAACACCATAAGGATAAAATTATAGAAAGTAAGACCGGGAACCCCAAAAGAAGGAAAAAAATTAAGAAGAACGTCACAGCTTCTCCAGAAATTGCACGTTTAGAGTTAATAAAAACACTTTTAGGGGTGCCTGGGTGGCTCAGTCAGTTAAACATTCGATTTCGGCTGAAGTCATGATCTCGTGGTTCCTGAGTTCAAGCCCCACATCAGGCTGTGTATTGACAGCTCAGAGCCTGGAGCCTGCTTCAGATTCTGTGTCTCCCTCCCTCTGCCCCTCCCCTACCCGCCCTCTCTCTCTCTCGCGCGCGCGCTCTCAAAAATAAATAAATGTTAAAAAAAAATAAAATAAAAATACTTTTAAACACGAGGAGGAAAATGTCTTGTGAACCCGAGGTTCTTTGATCAGAAAAGAAGGCTGAAAGTTACAAGAGCAGGGCTACTTTCTAGTTAGTGTCTTTTAAGAGGCCAACAGGAGAATGGATTGCGAGGGAAGATACAGATTCCAAAGAGAAATAACATATATTTTTCAAGAATGAGAAGAACTGAACGAAACAGCTTTGCTCATAGACTAGAAATGAAAAATTATGTTAAATTTTTTTAAGTAGTAAAAATATGTATGAATGCTATCAACTTCTAAAACTTCCTGATTAACTCGGCACCGAAAATTCCCTCCCATTTTGAGTTTCAATCGTTTAAACTGCTTCCATGGCAGTTCACGCTACTATCATTTCTCCTTCTATGGAATGTGGACCAAAAAATAAGCCGTGTAGTGTGTTTTGGGCTCAGAAGCTTTCAGAAGCATTTTATTAAGTCGCTGTGGAGAAGAGACACGCAGAGCAAACCACTGTATGAAACATCAGCAGTTACACTGAATACTTTTAATACAATGCTCACAACGAAAGGCCTTCGAGGCAGGAACGAAGAGAACATACAACAGTGAGTTCACTGAATGTGCATTTACCTTTTAAATAATAAACATCATGCATGAGCTATCATTATGTCCTACACTAGCCATGTTTCATTAGCTTATGAAACTTCCTGAAGAATATTTCATTAACCTTCAAAGCCACATAAACCTCAGAATTATGGCTTATGTTTTTTAAAACATAAGAAAAGAAGGCTTTGTGTGTATCTCAATTTTCCCTTTAAGACCTTGAGTATTAGGACACTTGGGGAAGGGGCAGGGTGTCTCGTTAAAGCTCACAGATATAAAAAAAATAGAGATAAAGCAAAACGCAATTTGAATTGGACCTTCCATTTTAGTGTAACCAGGCCACATAAGAAACAGCAAAACAAAATCCCCTTTTAAAGTCACAGGTACTATATGTGTTTTAGAGCAGATGCTATTGACTGAATTAACCTTAAATAAATGAAAGCTAATGCCTTAGAGTTCTCCTCTAATTAAATCTAAGTTCTTTCTGAAAAGAAGACTCATTCCTAACTTCGTGCTTTCTTTCTCAAATCAGGGTTTTGTATTTTTCTGTTTCTTCATTCTGTACTTAGGTACTGTGGGAAATGATTAGAGGACAGCAAGAGGTAAATGGCTCTTGTCTATAACACTGAGTGGATCAAATTAGTATAATGCCATGACGTTTATCCTGCCACACTGCAACCTGGCAGACAACGTGACAAAAGTACATTCTAGAGATACTGTTTGGGCACAGCCTAAGCCGAGTAACAAATCCCCAAAATACAATGTCTTCAATAAATTAGAAGTTATTTTCTCTCATTAAATAGACCAGTAGAGAGTAGCCCTGTCTGGTGGAGTGATTCTGTTCCGTTAAGTCATTCAGGGACCGAGCCAGTTTCCTTACATCTTGTTGCTCCACCATTTTGTCTTCATATATATGGTAGAAACTAGTTCACTGCTTTTGAGCCTACAGGAAAAGGAAAAATAAAAGTCTAGGGCATGAGGATGATCATAAAGGAGACTGTACGTAAAGGAGATCGTACACATCTCATTGGCCCAATCTCATTGGCCCAATCTCAGTCACATCTCTTCCCCCATCTCATTGGCCCAATCTCAGTCACATGGCTTATCTACCTGTGAGGCAAGCGTGGAAATATCATCTATAGCTGTGGCCCCGTGCCTGGCCAAAACTTTGGGGGTTATATTACTAAAAGAAAGAGGGATAATAGACACGGGGAGGCATTTAGTGATCTCTCCCTTAGTAGGTAAAAGCCAGGGTTTTGAGAAAACAGATTAAGCACATGTGAAAAATGAAGGCAATGTTAGGACACGGCGTGTTCAAAAGGACAACAGCAACCTATGTGTAAAAGTTACATTTGAATAAGCTTTTGGGGACATGTTGATACCCTTCACCATCATCACTAATATCTCTTTCTTTCCTCCTTCTTTTCATATTCCTCATCTACCTCCCCCTCTGTTTTCTTTTCTCTTGTGTCAACTGCTTGTTATACTGAAGTGTAAAGAATTTGCTGATCACTGACCCACAGATAAATGCTTTCTCTATGTTTGTTAATGGCTGATTTAAGTATAATTGAAGCCTAAAAATGGAATAAGCATCACAAGAGTTAAAGGAAGCAGTGAGGAATTTAGTGTAGTGAATATGTAGTTAATGGAGCAAAAATAAAGTAGTTGTCTTATCAAAATGCAATGCCCAAAACTTGAGATTGGTAAGGGCTCTGCAATAAAAACTTAAAAATGTCTGCATTACAAAAAACGAAAGTCTACTTTGTGAATGACTCAAAACAGTTTTAGAAATGCACAAAATTATCTGCAGTTCTGATGTCTTTGCCAGAAAGCAGCCCACAAGTCACTTCTTCTATCCACTCTTCAACTGATGGGCAAAAATGGCCCTACTTTCTTCTTTACTTAAAAATGACTAAGACGGTAAATTTTATATTATGCATATTTCAATCCAGTTTTTAAAATATCCAAAAAAATGGCCCTACTTCCTTTCCTTTATCACCAAGAATTTCTGAATAATCTTTTTGAGCAAATCCATTTCCTGGCAGTTGAGCATTTTCCCCTAAGCATTCACCAGTGTCCTCGTTTTATCTAATACCCATCTTCTCAACACGCAGTTGCAACATCACACTTTTCCAGGGGTGAGGTCATCAGAGGGCACCAGATGTTAACTGACGCTTGATGAGTTCCTTTCTTTAGCCTGGTGTCCACTGATTGTTCTGGATGCCATAAACTTTTGTATTGTGCAGGTAAAAGGCAGCCATCAAAAGCTACAATTTGAGTCCTTACAAGCATCTTTGAACTATCAAAACACAATGCAGTAATAATATTCCCATTTGTACACCTTTTCCTTTCAAATGCATGAGATTTTCCCATCATACTGGAAGGGTTTTGCCACTGTCTCTCTTCATCTTATTAGTTTGGGAAATATCCTCATCAATTTATACAAATCCCTATATGCAGCCCTCAGGTTCCTGAAGAGAATAATTTGGTCTAAATGGATGCATGAACTGCAAGTCATTACTTATAGAAAAGTGTAAGTCCCATAATAATAGTAATACTAGTAATAGTAATAATTGGTAACCTTTTGTGAGTTTCAAATTGTTTGTGGCTACTTAGATCCTCTTGTAATCTATTCCCCACCAAATAAGTTGCTTTCTTCTGAAAAGCTACAGAAATATGCTGTAAGATAGTAGAAAATAAATGTTCATCAAGAAATCTGACGATACAGCTAAAATGTGGTTAGCAAATTTAAAAGTGTCTGACTAGTTTTTCTGTGATTTTGCTCTCTTGACATTTGAGCAGACATTGTTACATCTTGCACGAATAACATCCTCATCTATGAGCTCGATATAATCTATCTCTTGCACTTCTTTCCTTTCTTTTGGAATCCTTGGAGAAATCTCTGATTTCCGGAGAACAATCTAGTTAGATTGTTAGATACTGGCAATTATTATGTACCATAGGTCTCGATACTTATTTGGGTAAAGCATCTTGAGGAAGTTCCAAGGGAACTTTCTTTGTTTGTCTGTGTGTGTGTGTGTGTGTGTGTGTGTGTGTGTGTGGCAGTGGTGGTTGGCGGTGGAGATTCTTCATTTCTGAATACAGCTTTCCAGAAGAGGAGCCATTCAGTGTGACCAATGACAAAAGATAAATATGTTCTGTAAACTGCTTCGCTTTTACCTTAAATGGAGAATCTGGCAAAACATTTATCTTTACCATGATCATGCAATAATTTTAATATGCATGATTACTGGTGCAAATGAAATTAAGATCACCCTACTATTCAACATCTTATTTAAGAACAGAATGCTCTTGAGGAGAGGGTTCAAGGTGGTGGCAAAGAAGGTCCCGAATTCACCTTCTCCCATGGATACAAAAAATTTACAAGTACACATGAAATAATTTCCTGCAAAAAAAAAAGACCTGAAAACTTTACAAACAGAGCGTCCACAACAAAAGATAAAAAAGATCAGCATCAAAACAGGTAAGAAAGGCAAAGACTGGGTTTCACCAAAAAGCACCCACCCCAGGCATGGCAATCCACAATCAGAAGAGATCTCAAAAATATGGAACTTTTCCCCTGAGAAGCAAGCAGTGTGTGCTCTACATCAAACACCCCAACTTATAGATACTGCACAGAAGAGATAAGCCACCGAAACACCTGGCTTTGAAAAACAATGGGGATTATATGCAGGAAAATCATAGAACTGTAGAGAGGAGCAAATCTGCTCTTAAGGGGCTCACACACAGACTCACTTGCCAAGGGACCCAGGTCAAAACACGAGCTTGCAAAGCACCTAGACCATATGTGAAGAAGACCCACTTACTAATCTTAAACTCTCTGCCAGGGAGACAGAAATTTTATGGCATTCTCTCAAGAGACAGAGACAATAGCAAGTGACGTTTTAGATCACTGGGCATCATTTTTCTGAATTCATTCTAACTTGATAATGCTGGTGCTAGCAGGTGTCATTTTGGAACTCTCCCCACTGACTTGTTGGCACCAAAGGGCCACTGAGACCCACTGAGGGCCCTGCCCACCCCCGAATCACAGCTGTGTGTTATCTGGGCTGGGAAAGAGCCCCATTCACCCCTGCACCACAGCCATGGCTTCACTATAGCAGGTGGGCACATGCAGCTCAAACAGGGGACACCCCTTGAGTGCCTGGCTGTGGTGGCGAGGGAGGGTAGCACTTTTGAGCCGTGGGACATCTTTTGCACAAGAACATTCCTTCAAGGCTGGAAGAGTTAGCTGATTTACATAATACATAGAAACAAACACAGAGACAGAGGCAAAATGAGGAGACAGAGGAATATGCTCCAAATGAAAGATCAAGAGAAAATCAAAGAAAAAGACCTAAAAGAAACACAGATAAGCAATCTACCTGATAAAGAGTTCAAAGTAATGCTCAAAAAATGGTCACCAAATTCGGGAGAGTAGATGAACACAGTCAGAACTTCAACAGAGATAGAAAATATAATAAAGTACCAAACAGAAGTTACAGAACTGAATAATACAATAACTGAATTGAAAATTGCACTAGGGGAGTTCAACAGTAGACTGGATGAAACAGAAGAATGGATCATCAAGCTGGAAGACAAAACAATGGAACTCACTCGACAGAGCAGAAAAACAAAAAAACAATTTTAAAAAGTAAAGAAACCTTAAGGGGACTTTTGAGGAAACATCAAGCAGAATAATATTCACATTTAGGTATCCCAGAAGGAGAAAAGAAAGAGAAAGGGCCAGAAAACTTATTTGAGGAAGTAATGGCTGAAAATTTCCCTCATCTGGGGAAGGATAGAGATGTCCAGGTCCAGGAAGCCCAGAGATTTCCAAAAAAGGCAAATGCAAAGAGATCCACACCAAGACACAGTGTAATTAAAATGCTAAAGATAAAGAGAATATTTTAAAAGCAGCACGAGAACAAATTATTACATACAAAGGAAAGCCCGTTAGGCTGTCAGCGGATTTTTTTCAGCAGAAACTTTGCAGGCCTGAAAAGAGTGGCATGAAATATTCAAAGTGCTGAAAGGAAAAAACCTTCAACCAAGAATTCTCTACCCAGAAAGGTTATCATTCAGAATTGAAGGGGAAATTAAGAGTTTTCCAGATAAACAAAAACTAAAGAACTTCATCACCACTAAACTGGCCTTATAAGAAATGTAAAAGGAACTTCTTTAAGCTGAAAAGAAATGGCACTAAGAACAAGAAACAGTACAAATATAAAACTCTCACTGGAAAAGGTAAATACATAGTATAGACAGTGGATCAGTGACTTTTAAAGCAAGTATGAGCCTTAAAAGACAAAAATAGTAAAAGTAACTAAAACTACAAAAGTCAATGCAGGGATGCATACAATAAAAAGAAGCAAAAGGTGGGGAGCCAAAATGTAAGTTTTGGAATGTGTTCAAATTTAACTTCCTATCAACTTAAAACCACCCATTATACACCGAGGGTGTTATGCACAAATGTTATGTTAACCACAAAGCAAAAACTTACAGTAAAACCACAAAAGAAAATAAGAAAGGAAACAAAATGTAACACTAAAGAAAGCTATCACACCCTAAGAGGAGAGAGAAAGAGGAAAAGAAAGGAACAGAGGTTGTTGAAAACAACCAAATGAACAAAAATGAACCAAATGGCAACAAGTACATACCTTATGAGTAATGACTTTACAAGTAAATGGACTAACTTCTCCAATCCAAAGACATGAGTGGCTAAATGAATTTAAAAAACAAGATCCTGGGGCGCCTGGGTGGCGCAGTCGGTTAAGCGTCCGACTTCAGCCAGGTCACAATCTCGCGGTCTGTGAGTTCGAGCCCCGCGTCGGGCTCTGGGCTGATGGCTCAGAGCCTGGAGCCTGTTTCCGATTCTGTGTCTCCCTCTCTCTCTGCCCCTCCCCCGTTCATGCTCTGTCTCTCTCTGTCCCAAAAAATAAATAAATGTTGAAAAAAAATTTAAAAAAATAAAAATAAAAAACAAGATCCATCTACATGTTGCCTATGTGAGACTTACTACGAAAGGACATACACAGACTGAAAGTGAAGATATGGAAGGGATGGAAAATGATATTACATGCAAATGGAAACAAAAAGGAAAATGGTGTAGGGGCACCTGGGTGGCTCAGTCGGTTAAGCATCTGACTTCAGCTCAGGTCATGGTCTCACGGTTTGTGAGTTCGAGCTCCACATCGGGCTCTGTGCTGATGGCTTGGAGCCCGGAGCCTGCTTCATATTCTGTATCTCCCTCTCTGTCTTCCCATCCCCTGCTCACTGTCTCTCTCTCTCTCAAACATAAATAAACATTAAAAAAATTTTTTTAAAGAAAAGTGGTGTAGATATACGCTTATCAGACAAAATAGACTTTAAAACAAAGACTAATAAAAAAAACAAAGTCATTACATAATGATAAAGGGGTCCATCTAGCAAGAGAAGATAAGGTTTATAAATATATATGCACCCACATGAAAGCACCAAAATATATAAAGCAAATATTAATGTACCTAATGGGAGATATTGACATCAATACAATAATAGTAGGGGACTTTAACACCCTGCTTCCATCATATCATTGGTTAGATCATTTAGACAGAAAATCAATAAGGTAATGTTAGCTTTAAACAACACGTTAGATCACATGGACTTCATAGATACAACATTCCATCTAAAAACAGCAGAATATGCATTCTTCTCAAGTGCACATGGAACCTTCTCCAGGATACATCACAAGTTAGGCCACAAAACAATTCTCAGTAAATTTAAGAAGATTGAGTGCCCATCAATAGATTTTATATATATAATATATATATATATATTTATATATTATATATATATATATCGATAGAGATAGATATATCTATATATAATGCTACATATATATAATGCTATATATATGTGTGTGTGTGTATATATATATATATATATATATGTAATGCTATGTGTATATAATGCTACACAGCTATAAAGAAGAATGAAATCCTGCCATTTGTAACAACTTGGATGGAACTTGAGGGTATTATGCTAGGTGAATTAAGTCAGATGGAGAAAGGCAAATACTGTATCACTTTACTCATATGTGAAATCAAAAAAGGCAAAGCAAATGAACAAATAAAACAAACAAACTTATAGAGACAGAGAAGAAATTGTGGTCATAAGAGGGGACAGAGGTTATGGGAGAGCTAAATGGATGATGGATATTCATCATATAGTGATGGATGGTAACTAGACTTTCAGTGACGATCACTTTATAGTGTATACAGATGTCCAATTTGAATGTACACCTGAAACTTATATAATGTCATATACCAGTTTTACCTGGATTTTTTAAAAGAATGGTCTTGTCCCTCCTGTTGAAATAGGGAGGAATTATCATTGGTGCCATTTGGGTCATATGTCAACCCCTGTAGCCAACCACTGGCTACACACTGATCTCAATCACTGTACCCAAGAGGACAGGGTACTGTAATTGGCTGACACTTAGGAAAGCAGTTCTCTTACATGAGGAGGGTGGAATTGGGGATTTTGTTTACCAGAAAAAGGAACAATGGACAAACAAAAACAACCCCCCCTTACAAATCACAACTTTATGTACATAAAATATGTACATAAAGTATAAAAGAATGTCTGATTCTGTTGTACACACCTCCCAGAAAATTTGAGAATCCACTGGCTAGATTTCTTATTCCTCTCCACAGAATTTTCTGTCCATATGGGAGACCTTGACCAGTTCATTCTCAACTAAGCCAGGATATATTAATTTCCTGGGAATCAAGATGTGTTGATGATTAAATGAGAAAATAAATGGTGTTTGACACATGGCAAAGAAAAAAAAAAGAACAAAATGCTCACTATTGCCTGATTCGGAGTAAGACCTCTGGATATTGATGCTTTTTAATTAGAGAAGAAATTTTCTTTTAATTAAAAAGGGGAGGTATTGGGGTTTTGGGTTTTTTTTTCCCAGTGTTAGAGAGTGTCCTCTAGTGGAGAGAGAATCTCTGATCTCAGCAGTGTTAGAAATGGTCAGAGGATACCTAATTAGAAGGTTGCCCTAAATAACAAGTGTCCCTGCTGCCGATTAGAATCCCCTGGTTGAAGGGAAAACATACTATTTTTCCTCTCAGGCCTCCTCACATTGGCCTACTTGAAAGCCTGCCATATGACAAGCATTGTTCTTATTTTAGATAGCAAACGATTTTTCATGATCAATTTTCGAGTGCTTCCTTCTGAACCGGGTAAGATTGAGCTGACAGGGCACCTTTCGACCAAAAAGGCAGCAGAAGCATTTAGTGCATTTTACTGTAGCTTCTACCGGTATCACCTTGAGACCGCAAGAATACCTTTATCTTCAGGATTCCGGCCCTGGCTGCCTGATACATTTGATGCGTTTGGCTCCCCACGCCATGGGTTAAAGTTTTCTGCTATTATTTGAAGGAAAACAAAGAAACAAAATGGAGAGGACAATTCAATTAATGTGTCTCTCCCTTCTCTGTGACTTGTGGAATTCTGATGCTAATTTCCTGTGTTTCTGGTTAAGTGTAGTAAATAGTATTAGCACAATCACTTGGCTTTCAGAGAAGAGACTGAAGGTGTTTTTTCAATATCTAAGTGGTTGAGGATGAGGAAGAGCTGTGGTTCTCGACTCTGAATCGCAGGCTAGGATTGCCTTATCAGAAATCTCATGTTACAGCAAATTACAGAGCACACGACAGAAAAGATGGAGTTTCTCTTGGTAACAAGTTAAAGAGTCCGAACTTCAACAGAGTAAAAATAAAATTCTGTGGCCGATTATTATATTTGAAAAAAAGAATAAGGAGAATGTCCGTAACATCTTTCAGGAATCAAACAAATGTCAGAGACAGATCATGTATATGTAAATATAATATGTTGATTATTTCAATGGCAGTGATAAGCAATGAGGCAAGCATTGTATTCCTGTTAACAGATAACTTCCAGAAAAATTTACAATCATGACCTTCGTACAGATATAAGAATGAATACATGTTAAAGAAATTTTGCTTGTATGATACGAAGAAATCAGGCAGATGTTATGACCGGCCCCAAGGTAAAGTCAAAATAGCAGATTCATGCAGAGTAAAGGAATGTTGACATGAATTCCAACTCGAGACGAAATTGATTTTTCTCTGGGTTGGGGGTGGGAAGGAGCTAAGAGAGCAGAGGGAAAATGAAGTCAATTAAATCACTACCAGACCTGAGAGAATTTACATATCAGTTACTTACAATTTACAGAGTCGAAAAATAGCTAAAGGCAGTGAAGAGCTGGCATCTGATAACTCAGAAAGGTGTGCAGTAGATAAATGAGTAATTTTCCACGGAAACACAATTTTTCTTTCCTACATTCCTTAGGAAGGAGAATGTATTTCAGTAGCTTGGATTAGGTTATCAGGGAGCCAGTCAGACACATCTCTGTCTACACTGCTACCTCTCTACCCACCACTGTCATTATTATGAACCCTGTTTCCTCTTCCCCAGCCTCCCTGTCCCTGCTTCCTGCCTGAGGGCCCTGCCTAAATGTTTTTCAATCTGGTTTCTTTTCTGAGCCCCAATTCCACTTTAAACAAAGTCCAAGGTAAGAAGAAATTGTTCCAGACAGTTAACTGTCACCGCTCACAAGAGAATCACCTGGGAGTACTTATTAAAAATGAAAATCCTTGTAACCCTCCACACTTGCTGAGTCAATACCTGGTTGGGGATGGGTCAGATTTTTGGCAGTAAGTTTGAGATTCACTGGCTTAAGTAAAGTAAGCAAAAAAAGTAAAGTCTGAAGCCATATTTGTCTAAACTAACTGATACTGTTGAAGATATGGGAGTATAACAAATATGGCCTGAAAGTTAATGGAAAATTACAGAAATGAACAAGGTTAATGGTAGCATTAGGAGTTGCAATACTAACAATCTTTCCTCAAGTTGCTATCAAAATCTGGCTGAGGGGCCTGGCTGGCTCAGTCGGAAATGCATGTAACTTTTGATCTCAGGGTCATGAGTTTGAGCCCTATGTTGGGTGTAGAAATCACTAAAAAAATAAATAAACTTAATTGTTTTTAAATCTGGCTGTGATAGTTTTCAAGTTGAATATCTGGAATATTAATCTATTAATGACCTTTTCGGCATTGTGCTAAAAGTTCTTTATTGCTTTTTGTTTTTAATTGAAAACATACTCAGACATACATTAGATAACAAATACAATAAAGAAAAATTTATAATCATTCTCTGTTGTCTTCGTTTTCTTTGTATTATTTTCCATTCTACTAAAATTTTACTAATTATATATTCAAATATGTCAATCTTGAACTTTCTGGTAGTTTCTAGACTAATTCTAAAAATGATTTTTCCTCCAAGATTTATAAAACAATAATCTCCTAGTTTATCTTTCTTATAATAATATTTAACAAATCTCAATTTTTTGTTGTGTCATGTGAAATTAATTTTTGTTTCCCAATTATAATTCAATTCTGAAAACTCATTGCCTGTAGTTAGGTCCAGTACCCTTTCTGAGCATTGCAATTGATTCCAAAGAGCCATATCTCTGCCAGAAGGCCAAAAATCATGTTATTTTTATTGTTGTCTTTAAGTACATTTTGCAATAAACATGAGAGTACAGATATCTCTTCAAGGTAGTTATTTCATTTCCTTCAGGAATGTACCCAGAAGAGAGATTGCTGGATGATATGATAGTTCTGTTTTTGATTTTTTGAAGAAACTGCATACTTTTTTTTCTGTAATGTCTATACCAATTTACATTCCCACCAACAGTGTAAAGGATTCTCTTTTCTCCACATTCTTGTCAACATTTTTTACCTTTTAATTTTTTTTTTATAATAGCCATCCTAAAAGGTATGGGCTGAGATCTCATTGTCTTTTGTTTTTTTGTTTAAGTTCTTTTATTTTTGAGAGAAAGAGAGAGGGCAAGGAAGGGGCAGAGGGAGAGAGGGAGAGAAAGAATCCCAAGCAGGCTCTGTGCTGTCAGCACGGAGCCAGAGGTGGAATTTGCAGGATCCTGAGATCATGACTAAGCCATCTGGGCACCCCACATTGTGGTTTGGATTTGCATTTCCCTGATGATTCATGATGTTGAGTGCCTTTTCACATAACTATTAGCCATTCACAATAGTCAAGATTGGAAATAGCTTAATTGCCCATTGATGGATGAATGGATTGAGCAATTGTGAGAATATATATATGTGAGGTGAAATTTATTCAGCCTTAAAAAGGAGATCCTGGGGCACCTGGGTGGCTCAGTCAGTTAGACGTCCGACTCTTCATCTCAGCTCAGGTCATGATCTCATGATTTGTGAGTTTGAGCCCCCCATCAGATTCTGCTCTGATGGTGCAGAGCCTGCTTGGGATTCTGTCTCACCTTCTCTGTGCCCCTCTCCTGCTTGTGTACTCTTCTCTCTCAAAATTAATGAATAAACATTTTAAAAAAAAAGGAGATCCCGCCATTTGCACAACCACATGGATGAGCCTGGAAGACATTAAGTGAAATAAGCCAGACAGAGAAGAAAAAAACTGCCTGATCGCACTTATATGTGGAATCTAAAAAAAACATGTACATAAAAGGAGAGAGTAGAACAGTGGTTATGGGGGGGGGGGGCGAGATGGTCAAAAGGGACAAAGTTGCAGTTATGTAAGATGAACAAGTCTAGAGATCTAATGTACAGGATGATGACTATAGTTAAAAATACTGTACTGAATGCTGGACATTCACTAAGAGAGTAGATGCCGGGGGCTCTCATCCCAAAAAATAGAAAATTAACTATGAGGAGATGATATCTTCATTATCTTGACTGTAGTAATCATTTCACTATATGAGTGTGAATGTTTGTGTATAAAATCATGCTGTACACCTTAAATATATCCAATTTTTTATTTAAGAAAATATATAAAAGTCAATACATGTTGCTCTTTCTTTGGACCATCCACATGCTGTCTGTCCCCTGTTACTATCATTATACTTTTTTGTAAGGATAGTTATTGACAATAGCTATCTACTTAAATTTCTAAATGAATACAGATTAATTTTGCTGAATTCTACAACTTATTAGATTTTCTTTTTTAGCAGTAACATTAAATCTAAAATACAGCTTGTCGGGGCGCCTAAGTGACTCAGTCGTTTGTGCGTCCAACTCTTGGTTTCAGCTCTGGTTACAGTCCCATGGTATGTGTCATGATCTCACAGTCAGTGAGTTCGAGCCCCAAGTCAGGCTCTGACCTGGCAATGCAGAGCCTGCTTGGGATTCTCTGTCATTCGCGCTCTCTCTCTCTCCCCCCTCCCTCTGCACTCTCCTTCTCTCTCTTAAAATGAGTAAATAGATTTTAAAATGTAGCTTGAGAATAGACTTCAAAAATATTTACTTTTTCCAACCAAAAGTGTACAAATGTATGTGTGTGTGTGTGTGTGTGTGTGTGTGTGTGTGTGTGTATTTCACAAAACTTTTAAACTGACTTGATATGATTCTGTGGTTTATCCACAACCATCTCTCGTTATAATTTGTTGTTTAGTTCTCATGTAAATAAGATTTTTATTATTTTCTTTTTGGTTACTATGGAAATTAGTATGATGTTGATTTTTAGATATCATAGACCATAGATAACCATAAGGTTTTCCTCTTAAGGCTGACAAAAGTATGATAAAAATCAGCGACTCCTAGAGAATAAGATTAAAGAAAAAATAATTTAAAATCACATTAACTAGCTAAAATAAAAGTGCATTAATTTGCTATAAATCATATACTTTAAAAAAAACTCAAATATGTCAGGCTTCCAAATCTACCCCATTAAGGAAAACTTGTTTCTCCTGAATTGCCTTCTTCACTTGTTCATTGCCGCAGGGTCCCAATGTGCTGAGGTAGAATGTCCTACAATCTCATATTAGGCAGACTGTGTCTCATTTTAAAATTTTATAAGCAAGCTTTTAATAATTTTAGAATTAATGCTCTTTAAGCCTGCGTTCTCTGTTGTTTTTATTTTGCATGTTCTGGCTCTTGAGTTTCTTCAGGACATTTTTTCTGGATGTGAAATTCCATCCAAATATATTAAGAGGGTGGATAGCCCTCTCATTAAGCATTACCACATTACCACACTCCATTTGTTCTATAGGGATGATGAG